>NW_026900603.1:0-162613 GCF_033783945.1 Neopsephotus bourkii
GTTTTTTTTTTTTTGAAAGAGAGTCATATGCTGAGCCTAACTTGCGGATCGCGTTTGTCTTGAAAAGCAGTCTGCCTTTGGTTTGGGTCCTTCAGGAATTATGAACAGATTTACTTAAGGTGTGAATTTTAAAAATGTTTTGCTTTCACAAGATTGTTTCAAATGTGAATGCCAGTGGGGCTGCCAGATTTTCAAATAAGCAGTTGTCTTAAACTGAAATAGGTATGCCATCTAGGATGGGCATGAACATTTTTAGGTAAATATTCTAGATCATTGGGGTCAAATTTAGGGCTGCATAAAGCATATTTTATGTTGTTACTTTAATGTAAATCAGGTTTGCAATTGTCCTAAATCAAGGAAGTCTTGGTTTTGGTTTTTTTTTTTTTTTCCTTTTCTCCCCTGGTGTTGGAAGATTTCAGCAACATAGGATTTGTTATTGTTGATGCTGTGTTGTGCAGCTAGGACATCAAGTAGGCAGGTTGGAAGGGAAAATAACCAAGTACAAAGCCACTCTGAGAGGTCAGTTGATTGCAAGTACCCCCCCATCTGTTGTTTTTTTGTGGAACCTATTTGTTTGTGCTCAGCTAAGTTTGGCTTAGTATTAGGTCAAGGACCAAATACTTGCTTTCTTGACTGGGTATGATACTGATCTTTTGCTCTGTGCAAAGACTTCATGAACATATGGTGTATAAAGATGAATACCTATAAGCCTGCTGACTTGAGCTGATGCTGGTGGTGCTGACAGTTTAGCTCAGGTAAAACTGTTTGTGTTTATTTCTTATTTCTTCTAACTTTGGTTTATTTGGTGTGCTTCTTTTGGTGCCAAGGGTGACATTTGCAGTGCTCAAGGCTTTATTGTAACTAGCCTCAGAGTTACTGTTCACCAGCCTATGTGCAGACTGCAAGATACCAAGTTGCACATTGTATGAACATTACTGTTCTGAAACAGAGTAACATGCCTTGTTGTATGTTTTTAACAGTTAAGCAAACAAAGAGTGGCTATAGCAAATCTGTGCAAGTAGTTTTAGGAGTTTGCAGTTCTTGCAGATAGTTACTGTCAATCCTGCGATTATCTGAATATTTTAGAGTAACATCCATCTGGAAAAGCTAATAAAATTGAGTTTAGCTCCACAGGAAACAGATTTGGTTCTTGTGCAGGTTTGGGTTCCCTCCCTCCCCCCATTTTTATTTAACATCAACCTTTAAATGGACTTCCTCTTTTAGTGTTTATCTGTTTTCAGTAATGGCCTATCTAACACCTCGTACTAAATTTTTTAAACAAAGTGAACATGTAAATATTGTGCTTTCTCTACTATAGAACTATAAAAAATCCTGCCCTGTTGAATTAGGTGTGTGAACATATACATTGTTGAGACTTTGCTTTTTATGAAGTGGAGATCTCATAAACTTGTATTTTCTGATTATAATTAAAAGTATAGTTTATGGTTGAAACTTTAAATCCATAAATCCAGGTTTTTGGAATTGTGCCTGGTTTTCCTGATCCCAAATTGGTAATGTTCTGCTTATGAGGATAACACAGGTGTAGATGTTAAGGGGATCATTGGATGACTTGGTGGAGCATCTTTCCTGACATGCATATGCTTTTAATAGTCTATGTAATGTTTTCCTTTGTAAGAACAGTTTTTAATTTCAATTCAATCCAATTTTGTCTCAGGTTTTTCTGTAGTCAATGGATTACTGAATAGTACAGCTAAAAGAGATTGAAACTAGGTACTAGAGTCTAGTTTGTTGTTCTTTTCCAGGATTATGAGTCAGCTTTCTGCTGGTACTAAGGCACTTGAGTATATTAATTGTTTAGCATTAGATTTTCCCATCATCTTATATATCAGTGCACTGAAGCACATTTGTGTGACTCTAGAGTTTGCCTTGCAGTATACTCTTATTATTCATGTTACATAACCATTTTTTCCCTCCTCATTTTGGAAGCTTGATTAAAATTGGTTTACAGCAATATTAGATGATTATTTGTCAGAATAACAATCTTCAAAAGAAGGTATATTGACTTTACTGACAGTTCAGAATTGCCAGCAGCAGAGAAAACCCTAATGAGGTAGGGGTGTCATGGTAAGATACTTATTTTAGAGCCCAGTCAGTATCTCAGTTTAGTGATTATAAGCCTTGCTATGTAAGGAGGGTCACTGTCTGGAAATAATATTAGGTCAAAATCTTAAGAATTGGGAATACATGGTGAAAAATGCTTTTGGTTAGACTTCTTGTAAATACGGTTAATGGTTCCCTAGCACTGTCAGACTAAAAAGAATGTTGGGCATTATATCTGCAGTCCACTTGTTATATTCTGTATTACCTTAAATTTAAAACTTACCAAAGTTGAGCTATTTAAAGATTCTTACCTGGAAGATCAGATGAGAAGGAATTATTCTGTCAGTAGTAACTTACGTCTCAGTATTTCCTCAGGACAAACGGATGTTGCCCAAGCTCCTCCCAGTTAAGTTGAAGGCTAAAACATGCTGTCAGAAAAAGTAAGTACAGGGTAGATTTTAAAAAATGAGTTCTACTGCAAAAATCTCATTTTAAACATTATCCTTTTATGTCCTTTACCAGTCTCTCTGATTTGCTAGTGAACAGACTAGTTCTGTTGCAATTACAATACTGTTCACTGGTAGATTGCAAAGTCCTGTTATGGGGAAGTATTCATAACCATTTCTCCTAAGTCAAAGCATGGAGGAGTGAAGTGCCTTGATGAAGGATGCCTGGAATGGATAAAACTGGCTAGACCACAAGTGCTGAGCCCTTTCCACTAAGTTGCACTGCTGCAGTTTTCCTTGATGAGCTACTGGCCTTGTAAGCTCATAAAGAATGTGAATTTATTTCTTGAGATGAGTTTTTTTTGAGTTTGGTTGCAGAAATTTGGGGAAATAATGCGATCTTGAAACTAGCATGGCTCACCGGCAAGGAAGATAGGAACTGCACTGAAGACAGCATATGCTTATAAAGAAGCCTAATTTTGGTTGGGCTTTCTAGCTGCACTTTACCTGCAGCAAACCATGGCTTCAGGCCAAAAGTGCTTTTATGCTTGAAACCATGAATTCTAGTCCCCTTTCCTGTGTAGCATCCAAGAATTGTGCAGTGAAACCCTGTTTTAACTGGCCTTAATTGAACAGTGAATTAAACCCTGTTTAATTCACTGTTGTAAGATTGCCAGCCATGATTCATCTGGAAAGGAGATTGCAGATGTCAGTGGTTGTGTAGCCATCAGTATGTTTGGTTCCTTACTACTTGGGTCAAAAAGACCTGTAGCCATTAATTTATTGCCTAAAAGGAAGCTGGAGCTCATCAAAATCAGCTTCTGTTGAAACTGCTGGGTGTGGGTGTAAGACTAGAATCCAGCTAATACACTTCAAACTATATGTGTTAATAGGAAAGGCAGTTGAAACAGTGGTGAAAAAGGTAATGTGATTTGAAAACCTTTCTTTGTAATAGAACTGTTTGAGTGCCTGCTTGGAACATAAACTGCAGTTCAGCCCTCTTCGTGCAAAGATGACATGGAACCTTTGCTTCCATGTCATCCCTGACTGTGTGGCATGGGAAGAGTCAGCAGCTTTGTTTTTTACTTAGATAAAATTGTAAGTTAGTATTTTCAAAGCAGTTGCAGTTTTCAGGGGCCTGTTTTCTGTTACTTTTCAGTGGGAATTGGATGCTGATTCCCTAAGGCCTCTTTCAGACTGTTACTGTAATTTCTAAATGTCTTACTAAGCCAAGGTTGAGAAGATTTGGGAACATATTTAATTTGGTTTTTTTTATTACTTTTTCACAATTCTGTCAAGTGAAGGGATAGTAATGTTATTACAATTGTAGTTTTTGATCATAGAATGAGTCAGCAAAAGCTTTTGAATCATAATATGGTGGTAAACATGTCAAAAGACAGTTTGCATGTTAAGATTTTTGCTTTGCCTGGAATAACTTTATGAGGCCCTTTCTAGGTTAACTTGTCAGATGTTAATAGGTTTATGTTTAAAGTATGGATCTGCAGTGCAGAGTGACAGGGCAAAACAGTGTCTTAGCTGTTCTATGTCATGTGTATTCAGACATTTGCTTGTTAAGTGACAGAATGTTTGCTTTAACTAGCTCAGGGACAAGTATCCATTTGTTCACCACTGGGCATCAACACTGTACTGTCCATGCATACCTTACTAAAACCTTCAGAGACAATCAAGATAAGCAGGTATAATAGAAGTCTTGACTTGCTTTGTAGAACCTTTGTGTTAACATGGAGCAAAAAAAAGCAAAGTTTTTCTAGCAGCGTATTGGGCTGAATTTTTTAAAGTTGCATGAAGGTGACGGTGTTTGGCATGTAAACAAGAAGGGCTGATGTGCTGCTAACAAACCTGTGTGTGTTCCAGTGTGAAAAATTACATTGTTCCTGTCCTTTAAAAAGCTTATTAGAAACATCTTAACTGGAGGTGAAATGGTAATGTGGGCAAGGGGCTTCAACAAGACTAGCTTTAGATTTTCTCTAATTCATGCTAAAAGAATCTGCAAGTTGCCAGGCTTTGAGGAGGCTGTGACCTTGAATTAATTCACTCCAGTGAGACTGCTTGCTCCTTTTCTCCATAGGGAACCCAGTCCTCTGTCTAGCTGTCAGTCTTGTGTTTCAATTCCCATTGTGTTTCTCTCCACTGATTTGTCTAAAAATCTCTAAAATTATCATAATTTTACATTATTTTTCTTTCAGCTACTGGAGGAGTACAGTGAACTGATTTCTGTGACTGTTAGGCATTAGACATGGTGAAACATTTTTACAGCTTCAAGTCCTTTTCTATGCTCAGCTATAGCTGAACATCTTTGTAATATCACAGTGCCTAGTATTACAATGAAGTAAGACTTGCTTTTTAGAACAATAAAGCAAGTCAGTTCAAACCATTTCTTGGAGGGTTACGTGATGTTAAAAAGGAAGAGCCAGTGCAGTCGGAGAATTGGACAGAGATGCTTATCATTTCTAGCCAGTGACGCTTTGAACTCCTTCTGTTTGGTTTTCCCAGGTGACAAAAAATTTTAACTGTAATTTACTGATAGTGTTATTTAGTTTGGTTGTTCAAACTGAAGATTTAAACAATACCAGAGTTATTTTTCTTACTAGTATGTATTAATTCCCATCATCAGAATCTCATTTCTGTTTTTGTTTTGCTGCTGATTATGTACCTCCACAAATTAAACACACAGTGGATCGATGGTTACAGTTCTGTTTAAGGAAAAATGACAGTTGTCTTCACCATTAATGCTGCGTTTTGTTAGTATAGTCCTGTAGCATCTTATTGCTCATTTTTTTTTTCTCATCAATGAAAGTGGTGGGGAGTCCTATAAACCCTACATAGAAAAGGTCTGTGGGAGTAAGAATGCAGTTGCTAGCCATTTCTTTTGTCCTTTCACTGTCTGAATTTAAAGAAGCTTTTGGACTTTCCCCCTTGCTGTGGGGAAATGACTTTGCAGTGCGTTTACCATTAACGGTGAGAGGCTGAAAATATTGGGTAGATATTTGCCCCTAAAGGGTGGTAAAAACCCTTCTCTTCCACTCTCCTAGACTTTATTTCACAGTGCGAACAGTAGTGACTAGTGCCAAACTCCAGCCTAAGGCTCATCATCTTCCAGTGTTGGCAGAGGTCAGGTGATGCTGAAGAATAACTTATCTTTTGAGTTTTAAATAAAAAAAACCAAACCCACATGTATTGAAAACGTTTGGGGGATTCTGTTTTACAGATGTATAGATGATTCTCTTTCCTCTGCCTCAGCAGAAGAATGTGAATGGACCTAATCTGTTATTGATGGTATCTTTGACTATTGACGCTCATTAGCAGATTAATTTGCAAAGTATGTTGCGTGGTAACCTAAGCTTTATGTGGTAGTCTTTGAATGAAGTTTCAGAGGGCTTTGTCCTGCTTATTGCTTTGTCATTTTAGAAGTTCCAAGGTTGTGCTGAATGCAGGTGAAGCTGGTGGACAGACCTGACTTCCTTTGTTTTGGTGTGCATCTCAGGATTTTCATGTAAATATGGCTTGGACAAAATTGTCTAGAATACAGCTTTCTTATTGTGGCTGGAAAGAGATCTATTGCGCATTTGGGTCATGCACATATGTTGCTGTAGAGGTTGTTTTGAGGTTCTGCTACACTGTTGCATGATGGCTGTTGCATTCTGTTCTTACTGTAATGTTACTTTTGCACATCATCTAAATAGCACTACATGTGAATAGGGAAAGGTATAGCCATCAATCCTTATATACTACTAACATTAGAAAGTGTTTGACCTTATGGGTAATTAACAGCTTCAAGGAATGTGTGACAGGCCTTGGCTTACTCAGCTTGAAGAGAAGGCTGAGGGGGTGACCTCATGGCAGCCTACAACTTCTTCAAGGGGTGCAGTGGAGAGGGAGATGCTCATCCCCTCTCTCTGGTGACCAGCAATAGGACACAAGGTAATGGAATGAAGCTGCATCAGGAAAGTTCAGACTGATCTTTAGGGAAAGGTCTTCACTGAGAGGGTGGTTGATCACTGAAGCAGGCTCCCCAAGGAGAAGTGATCACAGCACCAAGCTGGTCAGAGTTCAGAGAGTGTCTGGATGATACTTTGAGTCATATGTTTTAGTTTTAGGTAATCCTGCAAGGAGTAGGCAGTTGTGTCCCTTCCAACTTGAGATATTCTATGAATATTGTTTACAGCATCAGCTGTAATATGATGAGAATTAAGCTGTGGATCTCACTGTCACAGCATATTGTGAAAAACAGGATAATAAATGAGTTTGGGTAAATGACATTACTCTTGGGTTTGGAACAGTATAGTAGTTCCTTATTCTTACACATTATCTTCGTACCAAATTGTGAGTATTTCTGCTGGTTTTATGTTACTTTGGAACACATTTTAAGAATAATTAACTAGAAGAATGCAGAACAGGAAGCAACTATCAGAACAGTTGCTCTGCAGACTAGGATCTAGAGTTCATAACTATTAAGTAAGTCAGCATTATTATGTGACTGTTTTCCTACATGGATTTCTCACTTTTTCTTTTAAATAGTAATATAGCTTGCAGCACGTGGGGTTTATCCTGTTGCTCCTGTAAGTATTGGTATGAATCGGTTTGGAGTATTTTGACCAGTTTTGAGCCCCACACTTGGAAAACAAGGTGATTGGTTTTTGAAAATTTAAGGAGTGGTGGAAATAACAGGACTAGAAAAATTTCCTTAATCAGGCTAATAAAGGAAAGATTAGCCTTACTGCAACTCTGTATTCTAAGGAAAACAACAGTCTGTTTGCATTGTCCATTGTGGGCAGGGCAATGAAGAAATAAGGTAGTGAAACACTGGAATAAGTTTCTTGGAATAAAGTCACTGGAGACCTCAGGAAACAGACTAGATAATCATGTCAGGAATAATTCAGATAAGTAACCCACCTTGAGAAGGAATGGACTGAATGACTTTCTGGAGTATTTGCATGTCTAAATATTGCCAGTGTAAAGGCTGACTTAAAAGTTGTTTTACCAAGAACTGTAACTCTGAGTAGACTTTTAACTAACCTAGGGCAGCCTCCTACCCAAACACAGGCTTTTAACCTCTTTTCTCTCAGACTGTCTCTCTAAATGTTCTTTTTCTCTTCCTGTACCATCAGACCTTTCAGTTAGAGAGTTGTCTTCAAAGCATAATACAGTAGGATTTTACTTTATGTAGTCCTGCCTATTGAAAATGTAATTAAGCAATTGAAAAATTAAGATCTTCCTATATGGAATGAATTAAGATTTTTCCTATATGGAATGAATTTTTCTTAGTATGGTCAACTGCAACTGCATTTCATGTAGCTATGTGATAAATTGAATGAGAAAGCAGGGCCACCCAAGAGGTGATTTTTGTCTGTGACGAAAGGAATAATGGTTTTGACACATGGAAGGCAGGGGAAAATATGTCTAAAAGGAGGATACTTTGCTGTTCAGTTCCAGTAAAACTATGGACAGATTTATTATACTTGTCACATTGTATCCTCAGTCTTTCAGCAGTGGATGGCTTGTAATGTATATGTGTATATACATGTTAGTGTATACTTACTAGTGTGTTATATATGTACCTTGCAGTGTGTATATGTAAGTGGCACTTACATAAGTAGTAATCTAGATGTGAAACTTCTGATTATATTAAAAATATTTTCCTTCTTCCTGTGGACAAAAAAAGGTTGACAAAAGTGTTCGTATAAAACATTGTACAGTGCAAGTGGAATAATACATTAAATATGAACAAAATAGCTTGTTCTTAAATAATTAAAGCAAATATAGTTCAGTATTCAATTACATGAATGTATAATATTAAATTTTTTTTTGTTTAGTTCAAGGAAGAAATCTCTAAGCGTTTCAAGTCCCACATTGATCAGCTTGTGTTGATATTTGCTGGAAAAATTTTGAAAGATCAAGATACTTTGACTCAGCATGGAATTCACGATGGACTCACTGTTCACCTGGTTATCAAAACACAAAACAGGTAACCTTATTGCTGAGTGATCTATTTACCTCTGAGAAGTAAAAATACAGCGAATCCTTAACTGTCTTCTGTTGGGCAAACCTAACTTCAATCAGCTCCTTAGTCACAGGTGTTGCAGAGTAACAGTCTGAAAAGTACAATGCTTTTTTTTTTTTGGTTTGTCTTGTATTTTAATTGGATTCATGTTTTTAAATACAAGTCTCTTGCTTTTTGTTATTTAACTTTTTTTAGTGCTGAATGCTGGCTATCCTGACTCCGTAGTTCTTGGATATCAGCTGTATATAACATGTAGCTTTGTTGTTGTGCAGCTTTTCATGTGTGAAAACTGTTTTGGTAAAACAAGGAAAGAAAATTTTTGAGAGAACTGCTTTGGAGCTAATTTATCTGGTTGAACATAAAGACTTGGATTTTAAGGTGTTTTACTTTTGTTTGTTTATTTGGGGTTTTTTTTTGGTGTTTTGGGGGGGTTTGGGTTTTTTGTTTGTTTGGTTTGGGTTGGGTTTTTTTGGTGAGGCAAATTTAAAATGATGTTGTGGCAGTTGAGCAGTGTCATTTGTGCCTTCTGTGAAGTGCCCAGAAGGAAAAGGCTCAACTAACAAAATTCTTTCAGCAGGTAGGGTAATACATCCCTCAACTGAATGTATCTTGACTAGTCAATAACAGTTTCCTAGACTAAAAGTGTTCTTGTTCCTGTTCTAATTAAGTCTTTCATGTTTCTGGTGAGGATCTCATCCAGTGGCAAAGTGTCAGGTGATGAATGAAAGATAATGGAACTTGGGAGAAAAAAGAAACATGTTTTCCCTTCTAGGCCTTACCAAATCACAAAAGCCTGTTAGTAACATTAGTATTAAATTCAAGTACCTGTTAAAATTAGTAGCATTAGCACTAAATAAAAGTGTCTGTTGAAACGGATGTCTTTAATTCCATGCTCATATCCTGGCAAGACTATGTTGTCTGTCCTGGAGTCCCACTTTGAGTATTTTTTGTAAGAGTGTTACCATTTTCTTCAATATCTTTTAATCGTGTTTCTGACAAGGAAGTACAGGCAGAAAACTACAGACCCTTTGTGTATATCTATCCTGTCTTCGAAGGAGGCAGTAATGTTTTCACCTGCTAGCCTTCACAGAATGGTTTGGGTTGGAAGGGACCCCCCAGAGATAGTCTACTTCCAACTGCTGCCACAAGGCAGGGACACAATATCCTACCAGTATGCTTAGTCCCTGTTCATAAAGTGCCTAAAGTCTTCCAGATCTGCCTGTTTATGCTGGAAGCCTCCAGATTTTCCTTGAGATGCCACAAAACATCAACACAAAATTTTGGGCACAATAAAACTGACAATGGATGCTGGCTAAAATGCATTTATGCAACCAACAAATTAAGAATGAACTGCAGAACCGAATCAGTATTTAGCCAGAAAAGCAAATGTGAACAGTGAGATATGCCTGGGTCTCCCATGTGGGCTGCCCCATCGCCACAAGCCATGTGAAGGGGTGGCAAGCTTTGTTCATATAAACAAAAAAAAAAAATACACTCCAAAACCTGTTAGAGAGAGTTGTCAGTGAAAATCGCCACTTTTTGAGAAAGTATGACATTGCCCTGAACTATTTTAATATTATTCTTAATAAGATACCAAATTTTATGCTTGAATCAAAAGGCAAGACATTAGGTGTGGTTGGGCAAGTGCTGGTTTTTGGCTGTGAATACTGAGATTGATTGCTCCCAACTATTTTACACTTAGCCATTTACTTCTCTGTTGACTGGTGCTGCTACTGTATATGTGAATAAACAAAAGTTATTTTCCAAAACTAGATTTGAAGATGGTCTTGTCCCGTCTAAACAATGTTAAATGTGTAACTTTCAAATAGGAATCCTCATATATCCCAACCAATCCTTGTTTAAAAAATTATAACATTATTACTGCTGCATTCTCCAGAGTGATACAGGCTTCAAGTGTAATCTTGTAACCTGATCTGTACTGTGTCACAGTAGTGGTGGATGATTACCAATGGGTAGTGAATATTCCTGAATACAAAGTTTCAAGACCACACCTATATTAGGTTCAGAAGTAACAGGAGGAAACAAAATAGGAAAGTACATATAAAATATGATGTGCACTTCACAGGAATTCCACTCAAAAGCCTGAGGCTGTTAGACTTGACACTCAAACCATTATTTTGAGGGTAGATACCCCCCGTTTCCATAGCAGCACTATGAACTGCAAGTTTTAGGTCATGTTTACTTTTTCTGCCTTACTTTAAGAACCTTTCTTGTCTCTTACATGAATCGTGAAGAGCTAGTTGCCTCAGAATAGTTTCTCAGTTAAAGAACCAAAGGAAAAGTGTGTTTTCTAGACTAAAGGAAACTAAATAGCAGAAGATTGACAGTCAGTATGCAGTCTGTAATCTTTCTCACTGAAATTACAGCTGATTGTCTAATGGTAGTCATCATGTATTTGAAGTTCACAGTTGCTGTAGAGTATTAATGCTTGTTCTCAGGAGTCCAGAGTTTCTCCCAGTGCTTTATGTCATGGCAGCTTATATCAAAGCCAAGTATGCAGGTATTCCCTTTCCTCAATTGTTAGCATCTGTCTGGAAGGTTTCCTCTAGAATGGGATTTGACAAATCTGTATACGTTTTGATAGACCTGAAAGTAAACAAGAAAGGAATACAAATAAAAATATGCAAAACTTAATTCATAGGAATCACTGTGGACTTAAACAAGAACTGTCAAATCTTGTGGACTTACTCGTTTCTCCCGCTTCACAACCAGAAAACCAGTAAGAATTTGAATTGGGTAATTTGGTACCATGGCATCCTATACCTCATGACTTGCATGCCTGTTTACAAGGATGCTAGTTCAGATCAGCAGGGTATACTAGCACATGGGCTACTTCTAACCTAGTACTGATAATTTGGTGAATGAACTTGTGAAGTGTGCGAAGTATTTACTTGTTCATTTGGCTTCTGTCTATGGTTTTGTTTAGCCTGGAGTCAGAGAACATGTTTTTTGGGTTGGTGGCTGTTTTGTTTTGTTTCCTCCTTTCTCCCCTGGTTTTTGCTTTAGTGAAACTAGTACAGGACCTTACAGTAGCAGAAAGGTACTCTGGAGTTATAAAATGTAGTGTGCTGTCAAATCCTCAGGTCTGTGTGAGGTCTGAATTCGTAGTTTCTACATCTTATTTGATGCTGTAGTTCTACAAATCCAGGCATTCGAGGTTGATTGTTGAACCAAATTGGAGAATTTATGCGGGTTTCAAACCAGCCTTTTCTCTTCTGTAAAACTAACCTGGCCTCTCTTCAAAAGCTCTGTTCCTCAAAACTCTTTTACCATATGGCAGCACCCATGTTTATGCCTATGCAGTAGAAAGGTTTGGTAAGTATATGACCTGAGCAGACTTTAGTGCTTGTACTGAATTATGCTGGCTTTAACTTTCTGTAGCTACATTTTTACCTTATTGTTGAAGTCTTCAAGGTTATTGAGATTGTGGTATTTGTCTTCTAATGAAATGTTAACTGAATTTCATGTTCAGTAAGGTGTCTCATTAAAGATGTGGCATAAAATAACCCCAACATTACATCTTGTTAAGCTTTATTTCTGTAAGGCTCAGCCATGTTATCAATAGTATATGAATATAGCAGATTGAGGCAAATATCTTTAAAGCAAGGTAAGGACAGAGGAAGCTCCATTTGGTGGGCATCCCAGGGAAAGGGTGAGAAGGTGGTAATGGCTTCAGTGGTACCCATCCATTTTCTTAATGTTTCAAACTACTGTTCTGAAAAATTGCTGACATTACATATGTCTGAGAAAGATTTGTTACAGGAAGCCATCTAGAGATAAGTGTGCTCTAGTGTGATTTCTTTCTTTTTTTTTAGAGGAATCAAAATGTAAATTAAGATTCTGAAGTATGATACTATTCCTGTATTTAATTTTATTATTTAAATTAACTTGTTAAACTTGCAACTTTTAAATTTGCATTTTTAGATCACAAGACCGCCCAGCTCAACAAGCAAACTCTGCTGGGAGTACTGCTACCACATCAACATCAAGTAGTAGTACCTCAACACCAACTTCAACAAATAGTAACCCTTTTGGCTTGGGTAAGAATATTTGTTAGGTAGCATGGTGGGTATCTCCTCTTGGATTCAGGTAATTGTCTCTGAAGTTTTATTCTAATGTAGACAAACTTAAAAAAAAAAACAAACCACCAACAAACCCAAACACAACACTGAAAATCTGAAAAAACAATCCTAGTATTGATTGTGCAAGGTTTCTGGTTAGTAAGTTATCAGAGGAAAGTTGTTCCTGTAATTTTCTATAGAATTGTAGAATGATTTGGGTTGGAAGGGACCTTCAAAGGTCATCTAATCCAGCTCCCCATCAGTGAGCAGGGTCATCTTCAACTAGATCAGATCTCTTAGAATGCAGTCCAGCCTTACCATGACTGTTTCCGGGGATGGGGGGGTCTATCATTTCTCTGGGCAACCTGTTCAATGTTTCACCACGAACTTTAGACTTGTGCTGTTTCATCTGCAGCAGTAAGGTGCCACTGATACTATGTTCTGGCACTATGGGTAAGGAAACTCCTTCCAGTGTCCTCGTGCTCCTTAAAAGGGCATCCAAGTTGCTGTGAGGAGAGTAGTGACGAAACTGGACCTGTAACATGAAGTCAAGATATGGTACAGAAGTAACAAAATTGATGCTAATCTTAAAATTCAGTATTTCTTGAGTTCCATGTCTGTCAGCATGATCAGTCTTCTCTTTTATCAATAAAGAGACTGCAGTCTTACTGACTTAAATACTATCTATCTTCATAATAACAGTTGGGGTTTTGGTTTGTTCTTTTTCATCTTATTTGCTTTCAGTGGTTGAGGAAGAGAGAACTGGAAAAGCTTAGTATAGTAAGCAGTTGCTTTCTTAGGTGTAGACAGTTCTTCACACTGACTAGTACCTTCTGAAATGTTTTGTTTGGACTTGGCAAAGGAGGGGAATTTAAAGCATAATTAGTTCTGTGCATTAATAAGAAAAGGCACTGTACTTAAATTAGGGAATGAATCATATTGGGAGATCGCTCTTGGTTATAATCTAACCAAAAGGTGACAGATAAGTTATTATACATGCATTATAAAGTGTTACTGGGGAGAGGTGGAAGGCAGGGGGGATGATGATGGGATGACAACACCTAAGGTCCCCAGACTTGAACATCCTTAGCATCTTAGCTGTGGAAAATGAGAAGATGTTAGAATTGTAACAAGTTGTATTTCAGATGCTGTTTGGATATTTTTAATGTATATTGTTATTTAAAGAAGCAAGGTCTTAGTGTTAACACCTTAACAGCCCTGCAGAGATGGACTTTTTATTCATTATTATTTTGAAGTGTGTGGGACATGTTCAAGTATTGTGTATTTAGGAAGAACCTGGATGTGATTCAAAGTATACTAGAAGCTGAAAGTTCAATTGTATTTTTTTTTCATCCTCTTAAAGGTGGCCTTGGAGGTTTGGCAGGTCTGAGTAGCCTGGGTTTAAACACATCAAACTTTTCAGAGTTGCAAAGTCAGATGCAACGGCAACTTATGTCCAACCCGGAAATGATGGTTCAGATAATGGAAAACCCATTTGTTCAGAGCATGCTTTCAAATCCTGACCTGATGAGGCAGTTAATTATGGCTAACCCTCAAATGCAGCAACTGATACAGAGAAATCCAGAAATCAGTCACATGCTGAATAATCCAGATATAATGAGACAGGTATGTAGAAGGATCTCTGTAAGTTCATGACCTTTGATTTTACAGTAACTGTGAACAACAGAGCAGGAATTGGACATGATTAGTTGAGGGCTTAAACATTCTTTAAGTATTTAGGCTTGTTAGAAAATCCATAAAAGGTTGCTGTAAGCAACTGATGTTTGTATTTCTAGTTGCTAATGCCTGAAATAGAGTGATAATTCAGAAAATCTGCAGTGTTGTCTTGAAAGTCTGTATAATCATGTCTTCTGAGGTTAGAGTTGTATGTCCCTATGTGCACTTGAAACCTGTTTTCTAGCCAAAAATGAGCTTACCCAAAGTAGAAATTCTCCAAAACACTACATGTTTTCATGTTACCAAACTATGGGTACTTGAGTGCTTTTAAAATTAGAAGTTATGTATATGTGGCAAATTACAAGATATGCTGTGTAGTGGAAGGTAGCAGAGAACAGATACTTTTGAAAATGTAGGTATTTATTTTAAAGTTTGTATTACAGGTTGTTTGCTGTAATGATGTTAGAAATGGTAGGAGTATGTTAAAGGATGAGGAGTGTGTTAAAATGATGAGGTGAAGAAAGAAAACTTCAGTCAAGGTTTTTCTTCTGTTTAACCAAGTGCTTCCTGACCCAGTCAGCATGGTGACAGTTGTAGCAGTATGCTGGCTAAATATCAAATTCAGTTGGCTCCCACTAAGCTGACATCTTAATTTGTCTTTAATTATAATTTAAGACTGGGTTAGACAGTGGTAACTGAGATACTGCCAAATGCTGACATTTTCACTTTAAAATGGATTTCTTATTAATACAGAGTAAATGTTATACTTCCCTAGACACTAGAACTTGCTAGAAACCCTGCAATGATGCAGGAAATGATGCGAAACCAAGACCGAGCCTTGAGCAACCTTGAAAGTATACCAGGTGGATACAATGCCTTGAGACGTATGTACACAGATATTCAGGAGCCAATGTTGAATGCAGCACAGGAACAGGTGAGAAAATATTACATTGAAATTTACTGAAATTAAATATTTCTTAAAAACTAAAGCATGGAAGTAATGTAAATTTTCAGATGCGTACAAAACATTTACTGAAGCTTGAAGCCACTATGTGGCTTCTTAGTCTTAAAAGGAAAGATCTAAAAAAATTCTGTCCTAAGCTGAAATAAATACACATACTGCTTTGTGTGTTTGAGGAGTTATTTTAAGGTTATTGAATTCCCATATTACTTAAATTTTAATACCTTTTAAATTTTTGCCTTAAAATTATGAGGTCCAGGAATAAATACTATTTAATATTTTCAAGGTGCTAGTATCTCTCAATGTTGGTGTCTTTTTCAAAGTATTTACAATTAATTACTGTAGAATTGTGAGTATAACTGGTCAAGATCCATCAACATTGATCTTCATGTGCAATTTTGAAAAGGTAACTTGCTGTCTGTAGCAGATATAAAAATGGTTGGCTTTAGTAGATGATACATGTTTGCTTTCCTTCCTCTGTAGTTTGGAGGTAACCCATTTGCTTCTTTAGTAAGCAATGCACCAGCAGGAGGTGACAGTCAGCCATCTCGTACAGAAAATAGAGATCCTCTACCAAATCCTTGGGCTCCTCAGTCCAGCTCTCAGAATTCTACAAGCACCAGCACCACTGGTGAAAGTGGTGGCAGTAACAGTGCTGGAAATAGCACCTCTGGCAGTACAGGACGGAGCTCAACTGTACCAAATCTGGGACTAGGAGGTGTGTTTATTATTGCAGTTGTATGTATTTGCACATGCTTAAGAGTTTGCTGAAATGATTCTTTCATTAGGAAGAAGTTTTGAGTGAGAGTTTTTATTGCTATGTATTTTGCAAAACATTTGCCTAGTATCAAAGTCTTCTGTAGAAAAACGAACATGAAAGGTAAACAAAGTTATAACAGTACTTGTGTTTTGCCTTAAAATAACAAAGGTGGGGAATCTGTAAATGAATGCTAGTATTTTTCTTGTTTGGTGGCAAATGTAAAAACAGCTAATAATGTGAATACTTTTTATGACTGCTTGTTGTGTACAGCCTCTGTCTTAACTTCTGGAGCACTTGTGTCTGTGTAAGCAGAAACCCCCCTGAGGTGCATTTCAGGGACTAAAACTAGAAACAAAAACTATTAGAAGCAAAGCCTGTTTTGTCTGATAGGGTGTTTACTGAAATGGTCTTTGAAAATTATTTTTTTTCTTTTTAAGCTGTTATGTTCAACACACCAGGAATGCAGAGCTTATTACAGCAGATAACTGAAAACCCACAACTTATGCAGAATATGTTGTCTGCACCCTATATGAGAAGCATGATGCAGTCATTAAGCCAGAATCCTGATCTTGCAGTGCAGGTAAATGCATTTGGTAGATCGAAATGCATATTGTGTGTATTGAAAAAAAAAAAAAAAAAACCCACAAAAAAAAAACCAAACCAAAAACAAAGGGGATGGGGTGAGGGTGGAGAGGAGTTGACTCTGATACAGTAAACGCTCACTTATGCTAACATCTCGGCAGTTGTCTGTAGTGAATAACCCAGTTTTGAATACTGATTCCTAACTCACTGGAGTTACTACCTATATAAATTTAACAACTGTTGCAGTGAACTTGTCAGCTTGTAGTTGGACATAATGCCAGGCATGCTTCTAAAATAGCTTGTAAGTTTGTGTGTGTTTTGTACACCCCTAAACTTATGACCCAGCACAAGAACCATTTCAACAAAGCAAATGCTTTGGTTGTAGACTAAGGCAGATCTACCAGTAAATATACACCCCCACTAGCTGGGGAGAAGTGAAGTGAGGGTAGTTGGTGTCACATCTAGATGTCACTCCGGTTTTAACTTCCCTTTTGTGACATGTGCTGGCTGTAAAAGTGTGGATGGTGTTTTATGAATGATACCGTAGATGTGCTTTCAGATTTTTTCAAATTAAAGCTTTAATATCCAAAGTAAAATCATGAACTGAGATTAAAAAAGTTAGCTCTTCTGTATTACCAATTTGGAAAATATGCTTGACTTCAGGTGATATTTACAGGGATATTATTACTTAAATCTGTAGAGGAGGCTGAGCAGAAAAGTATTTTCTTGTAATACAGGTGAGGTTGTCTTGGCAAGTATCTGGCAATTCATTCACTTAAAACCCAACCAACCAAAACAACAACAAAACAAACAAGGGACCCCACAAAAAAAAAAATCAACCAAGCAATTAACCAAACAAAAAACACAACAAAAAAAAAACACTGCAGTGTGTTTAGGCTAGTGGTTTGTAACAAGTTTTGGGCAAAGGAGTAGATGACTATTATCATGTAAGTAGTTGTCTTAATAACCCTGCAATGGTTTTTACTTTCTGATCTTTGAAGTTAAGCATTTTATTTTGAGAAAACTGTCATGTTTTGTTTTGTCCATAGATAATGTTGAATAATCCTTTGTTTGCTGGAAATCCTCACCTTCAGGAACAAATGAGACAACAACTTCCAACTTTCCTTCAGCAAGTAAGATACTAGCTGTTAATAAATATTTGCAAATCAATAAGCAATATTTTCTATCAATTGGTGTCTGTGTTTGATTTGGCTAAAAGTTAGATTCTGTAATATATTCTCATTTGCTTTAAACATGAAGTTAGATTGTCTCTTGATAATTATTTTTTTCTTACTGTTTCTATCCCTTTCAAAACCTATACCTGATTTCTAGTAGATACTTTTGTTTGTTGCTAGCACAACCACTTAAATTTGCTTTTGCTTCTTCGCTTAGAAGTAATTGTTCTTACTGCACACCAGCCAGAGAACATGACTTGTTTTGCAAATTGAAAAGATTAGTACTTCTACCACTATTAGAATAAAGCTTTTCTATGCTTTACTCATACCTCTTCAAACCTGCCTTAAGTATTTGCAAAAGAGATCTTGCAGTGTACCTTGGAAGACCCAAGTCATTACCTAATTCAGAAGTAGGTTCTGAAGTTTTTTGTGTGTGAAGACTGCCCTACCACTGTCTTCCCTTAACACCACTGGTTGCAGCCCAGGTATCTGCCACAGTGTGTAGTACTTAATCCAGTGCGTGAGTTAGGCAGTCCTTGCAAAAAGGAGTTAAGGTGTGCTGCCAAGATCTGATCGCATACCAGCACTTCTGTGAATAAAACTACTAATGCATACATGAATTACAGTACCAAGTTCAGAAGCTCAGTGGTCAGAAGGAAGTGTTTAAATTATTTCAATCACGTGAATGGCTGTAGTGTTTTGTAATGCCAGTGCTTTGTGATGATTCGGTAGTATGAGAAGCTAGAACCACATGTATGTTTTGAAAGCTGTGAATAAATGGTAATTAATGAAGACACAGTAGGAATCATGTCTATTTCCTATGGGTATCTACTGTCAATATTACCTTAGGGTTTATCTGTACAGCCAATTCTCTGCTGTATTCACTATGTTAGATAGATGATTAGCAGTATTAGCAGGTGAGGTATTGTCTGTGTATTCTCAGAATGTTAACAATATTGCAGCTCATGATTGCTTATCTACTGGCATTTATATTATGGGGTTGGGTGACAGAAACCATGTGATGTTCCTCTGCATAATGAAAGGCATCTTTTTCAATAAAAGGCAATTGCCCACCAGAACTAGGAAAGAATTGCTGCTGTCTAACAGCTGGAATTAATAATATTAATAAAGAAAAGATTCAGGACACATAAGTGCTCTGAGAATTGTTGGGCCACTATTTCTGTAAAACAGCTCCAAATATTAGACAGCAAGTTGTGATTTAAATACTTTCTTAAAGTAGTTGCAGCAGCTTTCTTTGAAGAACCCAGTATGTTTTCATCTTTAAAATTTGAGTAAATTTTGCCAGCTATATATTTACTTATTATCTGACTTCAAGTTATCAGGAAGATAAATATTAACAACTTCGAACATCTGAATATTAATGTTCCTCTCCTTTTCTTAGATGCAGAATCCTGACACATTATCTGCTATGTCGAACCCAAGAGCAATGCAGGCTTTGCTACAGATTCAGCAGGGCTTGCAGACACTTGCAACAGAAGCGCCAGGGCTTATACCTGGGTAAGAATCGGTCTTCTAAATTTAGAACTTGGTTCTTATTAAAGACTACTTCTCCTGCCTTTTTTAGCTTAACTAAACTTGCTTTAGAATCTGCCCAGTTCTTACTTGTCATGCACTTCTAAACAGTGATGACTCTGGTCCTTGTCGCAGTACTTCAAATTGCTGTCCCCTTTTTTGCAGGATTTTTACTCAGTGATTAAATGAGAAGAGACAAGCTGGTACTTGTATTTGTAATTCAAGTGGTGTATTTTTTTTTTCTTATTTATGCAGATTTAATCCTGGTTTAGGTGGATTGGGAAGCACTGGAGCACCTACAGGGTCCACTGTACCTAGTTCTGTTCCCAGTGAAAACACAAGCCCAGCATCAGGAACTGCTGAACCTGGTCACCAGCAATTTGTCCAGCAAATGTTGCAGGCACTTGCTGGTGCAAATGCCCAGGTAAAGTATGTTAGTAATCTAGGTGTTTTTGTTTTCTTGTGTTACTATTGCAAACCACTAGAAAGGAGGCTGATAGTTAAGAGGAGGAGTCCATGGCTACATCTGATCAAAGGAGAGCAGAGGAGGCTGAGAAGCATTGATGCAGCTGTGCAAGTAAATGCTGGGTTAAAAAGGGAAAACATGTCCTCTGAAGAGCTGGTTTTTATACACTCATCTTCATACCCTTGAATTTCTGAAATTCTTGGAAACATGGAGGCAGATTGAGGTGATGAGGTTCACTGACAAATGAAATGTGGGCTCAGGCAGGAGAAAAGCTTAAGCATACTGAACATAATTTCCTCTGTGCTTTCTTGATTGCTGGCTATTACTCTCTAGGTGTAACCAAGCCTCTGGCCCACGCTTTGGAATAGCCACACTGGTTATTTGGACCCTGGATTTGTTGTATGGCTTCACTGACATCTTGCATGTCCAGGCTGCTGTGCATTTTGTTAACATCCTGTGTGGGATTAAGGGTCTTCAGAGAGCTCCAGAATGCCAGTAGTTGTAGGGAGGTGAGCAAGACTGCTTTGAGAGGAGATATGCTGTTAACTCTCAAGAGTGCTGTGTGAAACAGCATCCTTACACTGTGGTATACCCCGTGTAAGGGCAGGGTGCTGTTGGAAGGGTCAGTCCTGCTTTTTTCTCATCTGTTTCCACAGGATGGGTGAGCTCTGCTTGCTGATCTGGCAGACTTTTTTTTTGTTACCAAACAAGCAAGTGTTGGTGGGTGTGAGTGTAGGAAACCATATCCTTACACACTTTCATTTATGCTGTCAAATCTATTGAGTCAGTGTTCTATTTAGTTTTGCTTAGGTGAAGTGTGTGTGGGGGGGCATTTCTTACATTTCAGGTTACACCTTTACAATGTATTGATTTGGAATCGTATGCATATTTAAAATACTGGGAATATTTTTATGTATAGAACTGTTGAATTAGAGCAAAAGGAGAATTAGTGGTAGCTGCATAAGTTTTGTGATAGTGTCTAAATCAATGCGTTAATTTTTAAAAAGTTACTTCTCAGTATTACTCCAGCATATTATTTTCATACAATGTTGCAATTCAGAAAGGTCTCTGAAATACAGATTAGACTACTGAAATCCTGCAGAAATTTGCCATGAGTTCCTGTGAGTAGGAATATCCCATAAAGCACAGCTGTTAGTTTGCCTTAGACTGAAGCTCCCTAACAGTTAGAATTTCGGTAATTTTAGTCAACCAATACTTGGAGCATTAAAAAAGAGGTGATTTTTATGTCAATGAAAAGAAGAACCCTGTGATTTTTACCACTGCTGACAGTGACATCATAATCCTTGCTCTTCCACACTACAAGGTTGAACTTTGTTTCATTTTTAACAAATACCTGTGTTAATATCTTTAACAAAGCTATTAATGGGACGTAAATTTACCTAATTTAATTTTAATCCTTTTTTTATCAAACAAGCAGCTTTTCCTGCAGTTCAAGAGTATTGTGTAAGTGTGGGTACTCTAAAAATTTAAGACTAGTTGAAAAATTATGCAATTGTGAAGTGAATTTATATTATAATTTTGGGATCTTGAAAAAGCTGTAGTCAGTGGTGCAGAACCAGCTATGTTTAAATCCTGTACATTGCTAAATATGTTATGATCATATCTTGTAATTTTGTTCATAGCAGTTACAAAATCCAGAAGTTCGATTCCAGCAACAACTGGAGCAGCTGAGTGCAATGGGCTTTCTGAACCGCGAAGCTAACTTACAGGCGCTAATAGCAACAGGAGGGGATATCAATGCAGCCATTGAAAGGCTGCTTGGCTCCCAGCCGTCATAGCAACGTTTCTTTAACTTGAAAAAATGTAATTTATTTTTGATAACAGCTCTTAAATCTTTAAAATATTTGCTTTATTTCATCCTGACTCTTGGGATTGTCTTGTACTAAAATCAGTCTGATACCTTTTAAGATGGAGTGCAGTAGTTTTCTTCAAACAGTGGGAATCAATACATTTTCACTTTTGCATGCATTACAGTTTTATTCTGCATTATTTGTGATTTTTTTTTTTAAACAGTATCAGCTTTCATAGTTAGGTGAACAAGTTTTGTCTGACCTACAACTGTCCAATTTATTTACTACTTAAACATTAGCCTTCAGTAGTGATT
Source organism: Neopsephotus bourkii (assembly GCF_033783945.1). Taxonomy (NCBI): domain Eukaryota; kingdom Metazoa; phylum Chordata; class Aves; order Psittaciformes; family Psittacidae; genus Neopsephotus; species Neopsephotus bourkii. The sequence goes on from NW_026900603.1 coordinate 21,891, forward strand.
TATGTAGAATACGAATTAAAAAAGAAACAAAATAATTGAAGCTACAGTTTGTGGGTACTGATACTGCTTATTGTGATCTTGGCATGTATTTTTTTGCTAGCAAAATGCTGAAAGATTTGTACCACTTGAATAATCTACCATCTTTTTTTGGCTTTAATTTGTATAAACACAATATATACAGCAGAAACAGCTGATTTCTAGAGATTTACGCATTGCCATAGAACGAGATAATAAGTAATGCATAAATCCAGGGGGATATTTTAACACTTCTTTTTGGTGTAGAATCTTCAGGTAACCATCTCAGCAAAAATGCTTAAGCAAGTTCAGTTACGATATACTAGAATTACTGTTCTGGTTATTTCTTTACATCTAACTGTACAGAAACTTGCATTATAAGATTGTCTTGTATTCACAAACATTGAATGTGAATTACTGTTATCATTGTGTGAGTTAAAGGGGCACTGCCTTGTGCTCTGGAATGCTTCTAAGACATTTTGGCTTGTTCCATTGAGATTTTAACACATACTGGTTTGTAATTGGAAACATTACGTTTCATTCACAGTCATGAGATACTCTTATCACTTTTAACCACCATGTGAAAAAAAAAAAAAAAGAGTTTATCTTTTGGGGTTATCGGTAGTTACTTCTCTTGTGCCCAGATAATAAAGGAATTAAAATGTTTAAGCATCTTTTGTGTTTGCAGTTGATGATTACCTAGAACTCAAGGTGACTGACCATCCTATGTGTTGTCATTTGAATGTAAACTTTGGGAATACACTGGGAAGGTTTACCAGCTCTGGGCTAAGATTAGTAAACAACTCAGTACGAGGTGGAGGGAAGTGTTCGGAAACCCCAGCTGCCACCGAACACCATGCAGCCACTTGGTCACTTTCTGCCCTGCTCCCCAGTGGGGTGAGGAGGAGAACTGAAGAAAAAAAATCACAGGTTGAGAGAAGAATAGTTTAATAATCGAAGTGAAAGTAGACGACAATAATAACAGGGAAAAGAGAAGAGAGAGGAAAGAATAAACTACCTTCTCTGGGGGGAGAGGGAGGGAGAACGAAATGACCCCAACAAAACAAAAAAAAAGGACAAACCAAAACAGAAACCCACCAAAACCTCAAACCCCACAAAACAAAACCACAAACAATAAAAGCCCCCAAAACAGCAGTGATGCACAACAGAGTGTTAAGTAAATGGAAATGAAATAGAATTTATTGGTAAGATGAATTTGATATAATTAAACCTTTTTAAAATAACTGCACTTTGGGCACAAAATCCTCACTGCTACTGTTACGTAACCAGACCCATCATCATACTGTCACAGTGACTCCTATTGTGATCGTAGTTTTCATAGCACTGAGTATGAGGCTGAGATAGGGAAGTGACAGCAAGTAATTTCTGTAATCATTACCTTTTTAGTTATTATCATAGTGAAGATCCTAAATAATTTGACTTGATGTTATAGTGTTTTACAATATAGTTGACTTTACAGTGTGCCTTGCTTTAAAAAGTTAAAACCCCTCCTCATTCAGAAGGCAAGGCCTTTCAATGATACAATTCATAACATGCAAAAAGGCTGCTGTCAGATGAAGGGGTGAGGTGGGGAAGGCAGTAATTTTTACCAATCTTTACCAAGACACTGAAACAATCTAGCATGAAAACTTCCTTAAGACAACACTCAGTTCAGCTGTGTGTTTTAATTGCACATTACAAACCAAGAGACACTGTGTTTGAGGTCAGATTTGCAATTCAACAAGAGGTGAAGTTTGACCTAAATTGCACAATGAGCCTTAAGTTTTCTTGAGGTCAGTTGGTTATTTATCAGTAACTATTGTCAGTTAGCAACAACAGCTACTAACTTTCTTGTAAGTTGTGGTATCTTTTGCATAGGAGGAATTTTAGCCTGTCAGGAAACAGGCTATAGGTGGGATAGACTTTTTACTACGCCTTTAACAATAAAATAAAGATCACACTTGTTGGTTTAGTATCATATTAAAATACGATGTGTACAAGCCTCCCCCTTGTGGCTTTTCCTGTCCTTCTTTAAAATTCTCTCTTCAGAAGTATTATCTACCTCTTTGAAAAGCAATCTTACAGTTAACTCTGAGCACTTCAAAAACCTGTATTTGAAATTTGCTGCTTGTGTTTTAGACCAGAAGAAGGGCATGTGTGCCTGAAGCTTGTCTTTTTATTTTCCTACTTATTTCTCTTCCCCTACATTGGATGAAGTTGTTTGAGAGGATTTGTCTGCAACACTGCCTTGCCTGACCATCAAACTACTTCTAGAAAAATTGGTGCAAAAAGTGAAAAATCTGAAAGTCATGGTAGTGTGAACTGACAGGTACCATTTGAAAGATGCAGATATTCAAATTGAACACATTTGGGAATGTGACAACAAGATGGCTGGTTTTGTAAAGGATGTGGTCTGTAATTCTTTTGGGTTGCTGCCTGCATAACGAAATAGCCACCAATTGTGTTGGCAGGCAGCTGCACCTGTTCCTCGGCCTGTAGAGATAATCTGTGCAGTTCAAGAAGACTTTACCCTTCCTGTGTTTAATGTATGAATGGATACTGCCATTGGGATTTAACATTACATTTTTATTTCTTCACAGCTTTGTAAAATGCTTATGCTGTAACAGAGAGTATTTGCACAGCATGTTACAAACTGCTCAACACAAACTCTTGAGAAGGGTATATAGGGCATGTACCTTACATAGGTAATTTTTGTTTGCAGTAGAGACAGAAAAAGTAATTTCTAATTCCAGATGTTTCCTCCTTAGTTTTTACTGCCTTTGCTAAATGTATTTCAAAATATGGACTGAAAAACTTGCATCCAAATATCCTATGCTAAATATAATTTGTGCCCAACTAACCTGAATGCAACATCCCTAATACAGTGTTAAATTCATTCAAGGCAAACAAAAAGAAGTTAAAGAAATGTAGGGTTGTGTCGGGGCAGGTAAACAGAACTTATGGACATGGACTGATTGTGTCTGTGATCTTTTCCTTCCACTGTACGTGTGAACACCCTCTGTCACGGTTTAAGCCCCGCCAGTAACTCAGAACCATGCAGCTTCTCACTCACTCCCTGTCTTCTTCCTCCCTCCTCTCCCAGAGGGATGGGGAGGAGAATCAAAAGAATGTAGCTCCCACGGGTTGAGATAAGAACAGTCCAGTAACTAAGGTATAACACAAACCCACTACTGCTGCCACCAATAATAATAATGATAAGGGAAATAACAAGGGGAGAGAATGTAAAACTAAAAGGAAAAGAAATCAAGAAAGACAAGTGATGAACAATACAATCGCTTGCCAATATCCAGCTGGACCTGAGCAGCGATCTGGGCCTTTCGGATAACTCCCCCCAGTTTATATACTGGGCATGATATGCTGTGGTATGGAACAGTTTGGTCAGATTTGGGTCAGTGTCCTGTCTCTGCTTCCTCCCAGGTTCTGCCCTTCCTCACTGGCAGAGCATGAGACTGAAAAGTGCTTAAGTGGGGTAAGCATTGCTGGGCAACAGCTAAAACATCGGTGTTACCAGGACTGTTCTCAGACTAAAGCTAAAACACAGCACTGCACCAGCTACTAAAGGAGAAAAATGACTGCTACTGTGGAACCCAGGACACACTCATTAAAATCAGAGACTGGTTTTATATGGTTAACGTTTGGATAACTGACATCTTAATATCCTGTGCATCACAAATTACAATATTAAGTGAACAGAAGTAATGCCTTATTGTTGTTCAGAATAGCAGGTAACAGACTACTTAACTAGTTTACTTGACAACAGCTCTCTATGCAGTACCTGAAACTGTCTCAAACTGTGGAGCTGGGGTCCACAGACAGCTTTGTGAAATACAAGTTCAGTATTCTTTTTTAAGCAATTTGTGCATTCCTGCAGGTGCATGTGAAAAGGCCAGCAGAAACCTGTAACGGCAAAAAGCTGACCACTCCTGCGCGCCCCTGTGGAATTAGTTTGTAAAGCTCAGATATGTGGCACTGTGGCAAATGTTTAAGAAATAGTAAACTGCAACAGTCTGTCCAGCTAATTATACAAGCCTGGTTCTGTGTTGGTGAAAATAAAAACAGGGCAGCTAATGAAAAGTTTCCCAGGAGTCTTGGCAATCTTCTTTTTCTAAATAAAAACCAGGAAGCATGTAGAGGGAAAAGCACCTCTAAGAAGTTGTGCTCCTGAAGATTTCACCTCCACGTTCCAGAGAAAATAATGGCTTATTTGTTTCTACTTGTTTATTCAGAGGGGCAGGTTCAGCAGTTTTTTGGGCTGCATCTATCCCCCTCTGAGATTAGAGCAAGGTGGAGGCAAGCTTCCTTTTCTTCTTGAGAGGGAAGTGCTGATGCTTGGGTTTATCTTCAGATCACCGAGCTGAGAAGAACTGGTGGATGTTTAACATCTTACTGTGTTCATCTACATGCTGCCAGCTGCCCATTCCTGGAAAAAGGAGGTTCTCATGAACACAAAGTCTGCAAATAGGAATAGCTTTAGGTTTTGATAATTTCTAGTTAATGCGAAGGTTAGAATAGTGAAGGTACAGAGGTGTCTTCCTTCAAAGGAAGGATGTAGGTGGGAATTACAGCCTTCAAGAACCACCTAATTAGGACATAACAAACGTACTACACTGCAGTAGTGAAAACTATACCTGTCATATGCAAGATTAATGGTGTGTTAATTTAAATGGCCACTTTGTTGTCCTTCAGCATCATTTGAACTGTGGAAATACTTGGTTTTGCTTTAAGTGAAAGCAAAAGGCAAATATATTAAAAGGATAATGGAAAGAAGTATTCCTGTTGTGGGAGCAAAGAGTGACAAATATCCCAACCTAATTTGAAGCAGCATGAACTGCCTGTGAGTGAGAACTTATTACTCTGATTATACAGACTTCCAAAAATCCAAGGTGCTTGCTTAGGCTTTTCTAAGAGAGAATGTTTCAAGTGTCGAGTCCAGTTTTGTGTTGGTGCCAGCCACTTTGTGAGCGTGCTATAAATGCTGACCAGCAGATATGAAAATCACGGTCTAGGCTTCCTGGAAGTCACACTTGAAAATATGTCCCCTTTTCAAAAAAAGTAAACTTACTTGAAGGTCTGATAATGTCTGTCCGTGACAGGATAAAGCCGCTTTCCCATCCTTGTACAGTGTCCTCGTCTAGTTTACTGTGTCTGAAATAAGTGAGTATAAATCCATATTTAATAATGGGTACATTAGTAAAGCTCCTTGTTTGTAAAACAGCGACGGTATTATGAAAATATGAAGACTTCACTAAAACAGAGGTACCACAAGAGGGTGCCATTACTGTGATGTTCATAGCTATCACACTGTCAATAGTTTCAACGAGTCACTCGGCCTGAAGAGATGCTTAGCCTCTGAAAGTGGAGGGTGTTAATCAGCCAGACATACGTGTCTCTTGCACCTAGCTTTGCCTCTGAGTCTTTAGTTTGCACCTTGGCTCTCAGAATGAAAAGGCTCGGAACTGAGAACAAGTATTTTTTTTTAATGCTGCTGTATGTACTGCAGTGGACTGAAACTGTAGCTGCCTGGTAAAATCTCTCCAGATCACAACCAGGAAAAGACCATTTCTTTCCGTGTGTTAATATCTGTGTTTCACAAATAGGTATCTAAAACTGTCCACTTTCTATCAGAGAGTTCCTGTTTATTGCACTGATCTAGGGACTGTAGTTTGGTAAACCACAAAGCCCTCACTCCCCATACATAATGAGAACCAAGGGATTTTTCAACTAGTTTTTCAGGTAAAAATTACACCAAAGATGCTCTGAAACACGAGCTTTGCTTTGAAAGTTCATCCATCATCCTAGAAATGACAAATAAATCGTATGACACACTAAAAATAATCCATCTGCAGCAGCACATAAGGGTGACTCCAGATGTGACTTGAATCTTTCTTACCGAAACCCTCTGCAGCTTTCATTAAGTTATGTTAAAAAGACACCTCCAGTGTAACAGGGTATAAAGAACTTGTTAAATATATATTGGCAGTAAAAAAGGGTTTTAATCTTGTATTTTGTGAGTTATGTAGCTGGTTGGATATATGGAATCTTTCATTATGTTAAAAAGACACCCAGTGTAACAGGGTATAAAGAACTTGTTAAATATATATTGGCAGTAAAAAAGGATTTTAATCTTGTATTTTGTGAGTTATGTAGCTGATTGGATATATGGAATCTTCTGATCACAAAGAAGATGAGAACATTTATTAGAAACAGTTTAATCTTAAGTTTTAAAGCATTTATATGAACACCTGTCTGTAAGTATACATTCGACTGGACACAGGCTGAGGTGGGAAACTAAAGCACGCCAGAAAAGGGAAATGAAAGAGAAGGTCCAACACTGGAAGACTAAGTTACCTTTTCTAAAAGAAGGAAATATCTATCAGTCTTATATTCAGTATCTTAGATCACTGGCTGACTGACTCTACTGCGCTTCATCAATGGGCGTGCTTTGTACATGAAAGATGCAACTTCAGATCCAGCATGAAGTTCCTTACTCTTTATTTCTAAAGTTTCCCATACAATTATATTTTGGGTATCACCTCACTGCCACTGCCTGTTCCACACGTTTGTTCAGCTTGATGTTAAATGCATATAGTAGAAGTTCTCAAAAGCTCTGATGAAGTCACTGGTGCCCTGGTGAGGTTAGCAAGGACACACACAGAGGAGCTACCACTGGTCAAAAATCTGTCAGTAAGACAAAGGTAGTGTCTGGCACGGAACTTCATCATGCACGTCCCTGTCTCTTGCAGAAAAATTAACACATTGTTTCTAACAAAACTGTAAATTATTTCCTCGCTTACTAGCAGATGTGCCTGTCTCCCTGTTCAACAGAGTAAAAATCAAAATGAAGCCAAATCATCAGGTGCAACTCTTGGCAAGACTTTCAAAACCAGGCTCTTCCACAAACGAGGGTTTTAACTTCACACGGCAAAGGGCTCTAAGCTGAGGTTTTGAAAATCTCATCTTACATGTCTTCTATGGAGCTGTGATGAACAGCAGTAAGCTGGTTCTTGATACAGCAATCCATGCAGGTATTAGGTAAGATTTGTTGTTTTGATTCAATAATCAATTTAATAATTAAAATTCGGTTTCATACCCTTAGGGGAATTTCTGCACCTGTAATTCAGAAAACTACTTCAGAAAAGCTTCGTCCTGAAAAAATGGCATGCTCAATCTCCAGCACCACTTCAGGGAGAGATTTTTCTAGACTGACAGTGATGAAGTTTTCTGGTGCATGAGGAGGCTCCAAAGTATCAAACTGAGACTTGAGAAGTTCAGGTGGCATAAAATGTCCTCTCCGTTTCTCCAGGCGGCCAGCAATGGTGTCTACAGACCCATCTAAATGAACAAAGAGGATCTGTAGTGCTGGGTTTTCTCTTGGTTGCTCTGGGTGGTTGTTTTCTATTGCAGATGCTCCACTAACCAATACATGCCTATACATCTTCTTCAGTGCAGAACAGGCCAGAACTGCATCTTGTCTAGATAACTGTTCTCTATCAAAAAGAAAAAACAGATAAGTACATCCATGTAGTATAACAGCGGATTAGTCCTGCTGACCAAGGGAGAGGAGCCCGGCAGCCTTGCAGAGAACAGCCTTGGGACTAGTAGCATTCTTTTAATGTAACTTTGTCAGGATATTGAAACTAAATTTCAAATGTAGGTAAAGATCTGATTTGAAAGATAGGCCAGGCTCGCCAGTCCCCTGGTAGATCCTCAGTCTCGGGCACCTTCTTTATTAACAGCAGCAACTGAGTATCAATGCAAGCTCCCATCCATTTTCTGTAAAATTACTATTACAATTACAATCTGTCCAGAGAGTAAATGGCTGGTAAACAGTACAGAGCTCTGCTCTTACATACGTATGGAGGTATACTTCCAATAAATGTTTGGAAGATTTAACCTGTTCACAGATTTAACTGTAAAACCCAATTTAACTGTAATCACAGATTTAACCTGTTCACAGATTTAACTGTAATACGTTTCCTGTAACCATGCTCATTGACAGCACTGCATATATGCCCACTTCAAGTTAAACAAGGGAATGGGTGCAGGTAAATTAATGCCTTGCACATGTACTTTTTGCTGGCAAAGTTTCTTAAAAGCAAGCACTAAACCATGGGTGTGTCTGTTCCACTGAAAAGCAAATCCAGAATTAGTTGTCTCTATGAAGAGTGACTCAAATTCCTGCCTAAAAAACATATTCCGTAATCAACTTAAAATTTGGTATCAAGCTGTATAAAAATTATGTTATGTTCATCGTATTTTGGTTCACAGGGAAACAAGAATTTATAATACCTATTATTACCACCTAGGTGAGCCAATGCCAGCCTCACCTACTTAGAAGTACCTGTAATTAAGCACTGGCATTAGGTTCTTTTAAAGTATACTTGATTTTGCAAGCTTCTGAAGCTGGGCAGTGGCCTTGGGCTAGCAGGTGTCCTGGGTTCAGCCAAGTACGACAGCACATAACATAAAGCAATGGATCCAGCATAACAACCCAAATTTCTCAGTGAGTTAACCCATGCTCCAATGCAGGACACTCACCTGATGCACACAAGCAACAGCCAAACAGCTGCTGTGTAAAGCCAGCCTGAAGAGTATCTGCTCACCCAGCCTTTCCTGATCCAGGAGGTGCTCCAGTCTTCTCATGATATACATGGCCCTTTGTTGGATGCTCTCCAGTATGCCTGCATCTCTACTATAATGAGGACCCCAGAAACAGGCATAGCACTCCAGGTGTGGCCTCACCATTGCTGAGGAGAGGGGAAGTTTCACCTCTCTTGATCTGCTGGCAATACTTTGCATAATGCAGCCCAGGATAGCGCTGGCCTGCCTTGCCAAACGAGCACACTGCTGGCTCATGTTCAACTTGAATGGCCACCATGGTGCCCCCAGGTCCTTTTCTGCAAAGTGGCTTTCCAGCTGGGTGCCCTGCAGTGTCTGTACTGGTGGCCAGGGGCAGGAATTTGCACTTCTTAAACTGCACAAGGTTCCAAACTACAGCCTGTCAAAGGTCACTCTGGATCAGCCACTCCTCCCAGTTTGGTGTCATCTGCAGACTTGCTGAGAGAATGCTCTGTCCCATCACTCCAATCATTAATGAAGATGTTAAACAGGATTGGACCCCTGGGGTACATTGCAAGTGACTGGCTTTCAGCTAGACTTCGTGCCACTGATCACCACCCTATGGCCCTGACTGTTCAGTTTTCAATCCACCTGCCTGCTCATCCAGTCCTTATTTTCATCAGCTTCTCTATGAGGATCCTATGACAGATGGTGTCAAGCAAATCTGACACTGTATCTTATTTGAAATAACAATAGTTTACAAAATTTTACCCTACCAGCATTGTTGGTGTATTCTGATCCTTTGTAAGTATCTAATGTCAGGCTTACTACTGAACTGGATACTTGAAATTATTTTTCACAGACAGTGGAAAAAAACCACTATCACGGGCAACAATTTTTCCAACACTATTATTCAGGGATTATCCCACCCTCAGAAACTACTATGAGATCTTAAGATTACTGAAAATAGAATGGCCTTACTACCTGCAGAATGTGTTTACAGTACTACACACATTTCTGCTTTGGAACTCAATGGGGAAAAATACTCGTAGTACTTTTTTTGTCTGTAGCCCAAAGTCCTTAAAGCTAGATGTTCTCTTACCTCCTTAGTGTATCATGCAATGCACAAAGCCAAGGAATCCTGTCCTAGAAAGAAAACAAACTGAAGTTATTTATGAAATTGATTGCAACAATTGCTTCTCACACCTATAGCATCTGACTTGAGAAAAACATTAGCCTAAAACTGTATGGCAAGTTAAGTTTTGTTTCTCTTTTCTTCCTAATGTAGATTTGCTACCACTGCCTAAAGGCCAGTGAGAACTGCTAGGCATATTATCAATAAGGTATTTTTAGTGGAATAGTACTTCTTATATTACAGATACCTACAGTATCTGATGGAAGTAATACGTATTCATGTATAGCATGCACCTTGCGAGCCTTTGAAGGACAGTCAATTTCTTTCCTGCTTCTATTACACAATTCAAATGCACAGCCTAAATTGTTCTTTTTCCTTATAATGCTTTGGATCAAAGTTCAGGTTTTCAGGAACAGAGAGATCTAAATTTACTTACCTGCAAGCACTTACCATTTTTATGTCAACAGCAATGACAAATAAATGTAATCATAGCCACAATTTCGCAACACTTTTGCTCAGTAGTGACGCAAATACAATGCAAGTGATTGATCAGCTTCTCATTATAGTCTTGCTTTAAATTTTAAGCTCCCCCAAACTTCTGTGATACCTACTGAGCACTAAACAACTGCTCCCATTTTATCTTTCAATGCTGTTACTGCTGGGTTAGCACAAGTGGTAACATGGACAAATAAATGCAATCATTTTTTATTAGTACAGAATAACTCCACTGGCATTCCAGGTGGCCCTCCCAGTTTTGCATCTCTGGTGTTTTACAAGAGATGTGTCCCTCTTGCTGGGCAGCATACACCCACGGATTAGTAGTTCCAACAGTGTAATGTTGCCTTAGACAAGATACTGGCTTATACGTACTTCCAACCACTAGTGAAAGATTAGATTTTTTAACAAGAATCAAGAGTGTTTTTTTCAGCCTATAGAGAGTACTCTACAGAACTTCCTAATTCAGTTTTAGGCTTCCCAACATTTCCCAAGAAAAGTTCAAGAGGCGCCATCTCGTAACTTTTCTAATTTACTCAAGTCTCTGAATTCCTAAGTATTGAAAAACTAAACTTGATAGTTTTTCACCTGTTTAGGATGAACAACAGACTGAAGGGAAGGAAGCACATGTCAAGTAGCAGTTTATAAAACATAAGGCTGTGAGTAATCACTGCAGTAACAGAAACTGATGACATGTACTTCAGTAGAGACATCTGTCTGTCTTCATCTATTTAACTCAAGGAAGCAGTACGTAACCTAAAGCTCCAATTCTGCATATTGATGTAGAGGGAGAGATTTCTGACACACCCAGCATCAGCAGCAAACTCCTTCTGGACAACCAAGCACACCCTGACAAGCTACTTTTGGATGCAGAATACTTTGTAACTCAAGAAGCCCCCCTCTCTCACCAACTGCAAACATACGAACTCAGCTTGCCTTTACAGCCAGCCTAGCCTACATGAAGCACAACCTGATTTAACATGAGGGGCCTGAGGTTGCAAAGGTAAATATTCCAGTGACGGTTCTTTCAAGGTTTGTACATGGTACCTCATCATTTAGTGCTATCCCTTCTGCCATCTTCTTTTTATTCTCTGTAGAATGATAATCGTCTGCATCGTAGAATTTCCACCCCAGCTACGAGAACATAAACAGAAAGAGGGATCATTCAGCCAAGCCAGCTGAGCTAACAAGGACCCAGGATTTACACAGATAACACCTAAGCAGTTACAGGCCTGTTACACCACAGCATGAACCACCATTTATGTCATGGTGCTCAGGAAAAGCCACGACTTCAGCCACGCAGCAGCACCACCACCTCCGGGCGCACCCAGCCCGGCCTGCAGCCGCGTCCCACCGCCGAGCAGAACCGAGCCGGGCCGGGCCGAGCCGTGCACGGGATAAAGACAGGGTGGGTGTGTGCGCTTCCCTTCGAGCGACGCCGACAGAGGCGCACACCGGCGGCGTGGCGCCACCGTACCTTCGCTGCCAGCCGCGACCCAACTGTGGTCCTGCAGGGAAGCACAAAGACTCGGTCAGAGCTCCCCCGGGGCCGGGCGCAAAACCTCGGCACGGACGGACTCCCGCACCCTCCGGCAAGGCCAGGCCGGAGCCTCAACACCGCCCCCTCTTCGCCCCCTGCCCGCTACCTACTTCCCCGCGCCGCTCACGCCCATCACTACCACCAGCACCATGGCGAGCCCCACCGCCTCGCCCCGCCCCGCCCCGTTCCGTTCCTCTCCCGCGGGCGGCGGGAGCAGCAGGGAGGCCCTTCCCGGGGCACCTCCTCCTGCCGCGGCGGCGCCAGCGCGCGTGGCTTCGGCAGCTGCTGCTTCGCTCTTCCGGGAGCCGGCCGCAGGCCTGTGTCCGCCTGTCTCGTATCCCGCGGTCGGTCCCTGGGCTGAGGTTCCGCGGTCTTCCGCTTGCTGACCCAGCCGCTCTGCCTCTGTCTGCGCCTTTTCTGCCCGGCCCGGCGCTTCTTCCCCAGTGCTCCCCAGAGCCGTGCTGAGTTTGCAGCCTCGGCAACACACACCCACTAATAGGAATAACAGCCTCTGCCGTGCGTGTTGAACAGTGCCTTGGACACTGTTTTACTCTCTGCTCGAAAAGGTGTGCCTTTAAAATGTGATTAATCCGTCAGCCATGCCACGGCTAACTCAAGTTGTTTTTTAAGGATAAATCAGATCCTATTTCTGAATTGTGGAACTGTTACTAGACACCCAGTATTCCCGCTGTCAGCACGCAGGTGTACCTGACCCAGCACTACCCAGCACCGTCCGTAGTGTGTAAGGATGGGACGCGGCAGTTTCCTCGAAGGGGAGTCGGGGTTTAAAGTGCCCTCGGGAGCTTCTCCACCCGGTGGCCTCAGCGGAGCACAGTGTGGGCCCTGCCTTCTTCTCGGGCAAACAAAAAGCCTCTGCTTTTCACAGACCTTCGTTTGGAAATACAGACAATAAAATCTCGTTGTGTGTTTTGTTTTCAGCGTCTTCTCTTAAAACTCGTCTTTGCAGGACTGCATCGTATCCCACGTGGAGAAACGACCTGCGGCTGGTGCTTCAAAGAGGACTGCAGCATGGTAGTAGCTGTGAATAACGGGAGTTCCTGCACATACAAAAGACTCAGGTGACACAGTCTCTTCATGGGAAAGGTCACAGACTAAATAGAGAGTATGGATGACAAGAATGTGCAAGTGGAGCAATGTAGGTTTTGATTTGGGTTTTTTTTTTTTCAGTTTTCCTTTTTCCAAGTGTCATAGGAGGAAACAACACTCTTGGGAAAGGCAGGGGATTAGGCACACCTGATGAGTATGTTATGTCCCAGATCTGCAGCTCACATTCCTGACTGATAGCCTGTGCGTGCAGAGTGGGTTACATCCTGTAGACACTGCTTGTTTCTCTTGCACAGACTATGTACGCCATACATGAGTGTTCTGCCCATGCCTGGTGGGCATGGCAGGGACTTACGGACTTCTGTAGATTGGTCTTAACTGACACTTCAGCCAAACAACCGAATGACTGGAAATTCCACTCCAAGGTCTTTATATCCTACTTGCACACAATTTACAGGTGGAAAAAGAGGTAACAGTCAATTCAGCTCAGAAGTTTCGTAACCCACCGGAGAGAAAAGCTTAGCAGGTACCTCAAGTAGGTGGCCTGACACCAGAGTGTTGGGAAGAGAAGAGTATCTGTGAAAAAATGTCAGCGCTGGTTGGACATCAAGGATGATTATGTCATACTGCACCTTTCACTGTAGCTGAAGAAGTCAGCTCCTAGTGTCTTAGAGACCACAGTTTATCAATGTGGAGTAGCACACAGTTAAGTGTGTTCTTTAGGTTACAGGTACCGAGTTGTTCCAGAATCCACAGTAGTGCTAATTCTAAATATATTGATGTAATGTTTCTTGTACAGACATAATTATTTGATATATGATAGATTTTGTCCACATTAAAATAAAACACATAGATTTTAAAAATAATGATATTTTTATAATATCTTCTCAAGCATGTTGTCGTACGGATTTTGAAATTATGCAATTTGCTTACTTATCCATGGCTTCATGCTTCTGCATGAAAATCTGTGGTTTGAAATCATAAAAGAGGTCTGAAGTGAATATGTTATTAATGATACTCATCCATCCAGTTAGTTATAAATCTTTCTTTCTACAATCCACCTTCTGGTTTCTCTGCTAGCATAGGGCTAGATAGAAGAGTGATTTTTTTTTCTTTAATTAAAAGAATTCCACCTGTTTAATAGGCAGTGCCATAGGAAGAAGCAGGTATTGAAATTTGAAAATTTGATTTTATGGGAAAATAGCTCCCTGTTTTCATTATACACATTGGATTTCCTCTTTGTGTTTTCCTATAAGGAAAGGCTATTTGGTGACTGCAAAATGAGTAAGTTCATTAAATTGTAGAGAAAAAAAAACCCCAACAAACCAAACAAAAACCCAATGCCAAAAATTTATTCAGGTAAGAGATCTGACAGTGGTGGTGATTCTTAATGAAATGAATTAAACTTTTTTATTTACTTGTATTTTAAGTTAGCTCCTCTTTTGAAGGCATAAACTTTTTAAATGTGTATCAGTTAAGTATATCATATCACTAGTTTCTCAAATGGAAGACCATCTCCAAAAGGAAGATTGAGTCAATCCCAATTTCTGAAGCTAAATGGGGTAATGTGACCTTATGTGAATCAGCTTTGGAGGAAATTCTCAAGAAGTACATTAAGTCTCCCACTCTGCATGAAATTTTATTTCCTTCGTAGGGCACTTCAAATAATGCTATGAATGGTGGATGTCTTGCATTTTTTCTTACCGTTATCTGTCTCTGACCATTTAATTGAGATTGGAACTGCCAGTATTTCACATATCTATGAAGAGTTTCTTAACAAAGACCAGAACCTTAAAAGTTCAAAACAGCCCAGTCCTCAAATTACTAACAGACCACAGTGATAACTCTAAGGCACCCGGTGACTGAATACAAATTACGCTGTAATAGCGGTGTGATTGTGCTGAAGTAATTGAATTTGCCTGCATCTTTTCAATTTCTTGGCTGATTAATTGTGAGGCAGGGGGAATGTTTCATTTGGGTGGGAGTTCTTGGGAGATCCAAATGAACAAACCCCAAAATACCTGTGGTCACTTTGACTCTGGAAATGTTCTCACAATTGCAATTCCTATTCCCAGAATTAAAACCTCAATTGCTCTGTCACAACCATCCTTGAGATTTTGTTAACACCAAGAGCAACTGAATGTCACACTTACAGTGCACACCAAACAGGCTGTGTACCCAGATTATTTGACCTGTATCCAGCTTGATTACCAGGAAGCACAGTAAACATCTTTTTCTCTATTTGACAGGTTTTTTTCATAATGCATAACTTTGCATTTTATAAAAACCTCCATGCTGGGCTGGTCTGATGTCATTTAAAAGATAATTTATATCAGTGTATTTGCAGGAATTGCTGCCAGGAATTCTCTTTCACCCAAGCCCAGGCCAACAAACCATGAGCATGCATTGACAGAGCTGTTCGGGCACCAGTGCACTCTGCTGGTGAAAAGAAGGGAGGGAAACTCATCAAATTGCACAAACATAGGAACCTATAGGCAATGCGAAGAAGTCAATTATATTCAGACTTCCTGCTTGTGTGGTTCATTTGATTTGTGCAGGTCTAATTCATGTTAGTAGTCAACTGGAGATATGACTGGATAAAACTCAGCCAAATGGTTGACTTAACAGAATAACATTGCCTACGCTTCAGTTTCCACTTAAGATGTGTTTAATTAAGTTGTAGATCCAGTAAGATATGTGTATTCTTTTGGTTTGAATGGAATGAGGATTTCTTTTCCAGTCTACCCTAGTCAAAGACAAAATAAATATTTTCCCATCTATTTTTTCTTTAATAACATGGAGAAGCTTCATATTAGCCTTTGCCATTTAATGATAAATGCACATTTTAGGAAATGTGTTCTGATGCTCTTGTTTCCCTGAATACTATTTGCCACAATTGGCACGAGTGCCTTCTATCTGGCATTTAAATTTATTGCTATTTCCAGTGTTGGCAGAATATGTAACTTGATTCTGAAGCTCTGATATAATTACATAAAAAAGCTGTATGGCTTCATGAATTCCAGACTGCAATCACGTAGCTGAAATAGGAGACAATGGAATGTAAATGTCTTCTGATTTTTTATTTATTGTATTTAATAACATGTGAAATTAAGACATAATGGTGAAGGATGAACAGTCAGGAATTAAAAGGTAAAAAACCCCTCAAGAATACTTGCCAGAAAACCCATCATGCACTTCTAACTCCTAAAGAATTTTCCAGATACTGTGTTTTTAAATACTTTTAAAAATAGTATTTAGGCTATTTTATAACTTCTGAATGTTACCAGTGTCTTTATGAGCCTCTCTGGTTTGACTAATTGTCTGATACTGAATTTATGGAATTCAGTAAAGCTTTATCATCTACTTAAATTAGCTGCCTAATTTTAGAGGAGGGTAACATGAAATATGAATGAAAGAATTTTACTTTCCTGGAGTTATTTCTGTGTGCCTTTACTGTATCTGCCTCCTTCCCAAAGACACTAAAAAATGGCTGTTGTACTCAGAATATTGCCAAATTGAAGTAGAAAAACCCCATTCTCATCCTAATTCGTAATTGAAGCTCATCACAGCATAATGGTGAACTACTATAAAAAGTGAACGTAACTCTTAAAGCTTTCCGGCAACATCCAGCATCATGGATGAATGCTTCTTACAAAAAAGGGCTTGGATACATTGGGTAATCTCAGTTTCCTGAATCCTAGGGGGAGAAAGACTTTCAAGCAATCAGAGCCCAAATTTATGTAGACTTTTAGGAATTTGAATTAAACCCTGGATATGTATTGTCTGTAAATAAAAGTTAGAGAGTGTTAGTAAGATGTGTTCACTGTGAGGAGAGTTGCTGCAGTAGCTTATACCGCAGTGTTCTGTTACAGATAGTGCTCATTATGAAGTGAATCATCTTGAAATTATGGCTGTGTTAATCAAAAGTGTACCATCGATTTTCAGAATTTGTTCCATGCATGTTGTCCTGGGTTCATTTGGCGTAGAGTTAATTTCTTCCCAATAGCTGCTACAGTTTTGGCTTCAGTTTTGACAACAATGTTGATAACACACCGATGTTTTAGTTGTTGCTAAGTAATGCTTACCCTGATCAAGGAATTTTCAGTCTCATGGTCTGCCAGGGGCACAAGAAGCTGGGAGGAAGCAAACAGGACACCTGACCCAAACTAGCCAAAGAGGTATTCCATACCACAGCATGTCATGTTTAGTATACAGCCTGAAGGGAGTTGGCCAGGAGTCATGGGTTGCTGCTTGGGGATAGGCTGGGCATCGTTCAGTTGTATTGCGCAACACATGTCTTTCTTGGTTTTTTTTTTTTGTTTGTTTGGGTTTTTTTTTTGTTTGTTTTTTGGTTGGTTTTTTTTTTTTAAGGTTGGAAAGGACCTTAAGATCATCTACTTCCAACCCCCCTGCCATGTGCAGGGATACCTCACATTAAACCATGTCACCCAAGGCTCTGTCCAACCTGACCTTGAACACTGCCAGGTATGGAGCTTTCATTACTTCCCTGGGCACCCTATTCCAGTGCCTCACCGCCCTAAGAGTAAAGAATTTCTTCCTTATATCCAATTTAAACTTCCCCTGTTTAAGTTTTAACCCATTACCCCTTGTCCTATCACTACAGTCCCTAATGAAGGTCCCTCTGAGGCATCATTTCTTCAGCATTCCTTTCTCTCTCTGTTTTCTCCCTTTTAATTACTATAATTTATTTATTTATTTTTACTTTATTTCAATTATTAAACTGTTCTTATCTCAGCTGACTGGTTTTACCTTGTGATGATTTTCCTCCTCATCCCACGAACTGGGGGGTGTGTTGTAAATGAGTAACTGCATGGTACTTAGTTGCGAGCTGGGCTTAAACCACAGCACGTGGACAGTCAGTCAATACACTGTCTGAAATCCTTTTCTTTTAGTTGTACAGTAGCTCTTCTGGGGATTTAGGAAAGTGTAGTACAAATCGACTCTCCTACCTAACAATATTTCCCAGTACTGGGAAAAGAAATTATCAGTTTGATGAATTTGTGAAGCTTTCTGACATTTGGGATCAGTAAATCAAACTAAAGCTGTTACAGGCTTAAAAAACTCATTAAATATTTGCACATGCCACCTCCTCACATTTTTTTCATATTGAAGTGCAGAGATTTGGGCACAATGTTCATGAAATAAAAAATGAGAGTTGTAAGTAACTTTCCTTATTTTTTTGTTTGCAGGTAAGAGGGAATGGGAGCAGCTTCGTTGCTTCAAAGTGACATAAGTATGTTCTCACCTTGATTCTGAAGCTGAAGGATGCAGTTAACTGCAAAGGTGAAAAGAATGCAATACTTCATCCCATATTAGCTCACTAATTTCTGAACAGAGAAGCCTAAGAAAACACTGATATAAAAGTTAAATACACATAATTCTAAAGGTGCAGAAGCTATTCTTAATTAATTTTTATTTTTCTAGCAACAACTAAGGAAATACCATAATATGCTTATGCAGTGGCTAGTTGACTCACTTTCAAGAAAGTTTATGTAGGTGAGCAGTGGAAGATTAGTTATCTTTTCCACATGGTTGTTCTTAAGTTTTGGAGACATCATCATTTTATGGGCTGTACTTTATCAGTGTAATCTGGAGTAAATCTTTTGATACCAATTTCAGGTTTGTTCAAGAATCTTATCAAATTATTTGTGTATAAAAAAATCAAAGTCTGGTTTTGTGTGTAAAAAATTCTCTGTATGATGTGACCAAAATGAGTGCATTAACATAAAGGCTCCTGAGAAATGCTTAACAAATCAAAATATGTCTGAAACCTTGAGGTCATAAAATACCATTTTATTTTTCTGCCATGTTGAGAGTATAGAAAAATGGTAAAATTACAGCGGTTTCAGTCCAGAGTAACAACTAGAATAGCAGCAGTGTGATTCAAAATTGATTGTGAAAGTCAGAGTTGTATCTGATGCTCAGACCAGAGTCAGGAAAATATGTGGATATTTCTGCCTGGCTGTGGGAGGCTGCCAGTGTACATAGCACTCACAGTGAGTATATAGCTACTGCTCACAGGCCACAGTCATGTCGCATCTGGAGTAAATTCAGTATTACTGCTGGAGCAGACTGGAAATAAAGACAATCACAGAGTTATGGGAAAATAGTTTTCTTTAGTCTCTTCAAAAAGAAACTAAGCATAGCAAAAGAAGACCTCAGGAGAGCTATGCTATTTCTATTCCAGTCTAAGTGAGACTACAGGTAGCTTCTCCAGGATTACTTTTGTCACTTTGAAAGCTTCTGTCCGCCACTGGAAGTACAGGTTTTGCAACAGATTTATTATTTTATCTTCTCGTATTCACCTCCTAATACCCAGGGTGTAAAAGTTCTCTGTATTTCGACATTACTTCCAATAGCAGCAATATGCAGTGATGTAGAACCATTGATTCTGAAAGCATTCAAAGCATTAATATGATATAGCCACCTGCTGGCTTTGGGAAGTGGCAAGGAGGAAATATATGTATCTTGAAATACTGCTCCTGCAAGTAAGTCATAAGATTACTATTACAGAGCAGTTACTAAAGAATGCTTTTGAAGTGTGCTTTCTTAGAGTCTCTGATTGCATTTTCTCAGTCCACATCTCTTCCCTGAATAGCCAAGTTTTCATTCTTCAATCACAAGCATAGTTAGCTCTTACACCACAGAGACTCACATGTGCAAAGAAGTTTGGCAACAAAGATAATTGCAATTTAAATTCTGTCCTTATTAGCTTCTACACAATTAAAAGAACCAGATCAACAAAAACAATAGTCCTTGCAGCAATTTGGGAAGAAATTAATGACAAATATCAGAAGCTATAAAGAGACCTGTGTTAGAAACTGAATATTGTTATATATCATTATTTTTAAATCCTGTTGCTAATTACTTTAATAACAGACTCTGGATAGAGATTAGATGCTGGCAAGATTAACAAACTTGAAATACCTGTTGTATATGATACACGTTTTTCCTGTACTACTTGATTTGTTCACAAAATGTACGAGGAACCTGACTTACCTCATGTGCAAAGCACAAGTTTTACTTGCTGGACTTAATCTTGATTTATGCAAACTAGACATGGTGTAAAATCTGGTTCCTCATACAGGTCACAACTTTAAGGATCATTCCTGGTTGGAAAAGTGCTTTAAAGACATTTGAAGTTAGACAATTGCCAGCGCACACAAAGGATTTAAATTTTTGTGATGGGAGTATAAAAAAATCAGGATAACCCCAAAAGAAGAAAAGGACCTATAAAAACAGAAAAACTGGTCTATTGACTTTAAACTGTTTCAAAGTGCATGTGCTGCAGCCATGGAAACAGGACATTATTGCAAGCAATTTCTGCCCATGAGTGTCCATATTCTGCCCAGTAACAAAAACAGTATGAAAAAACACACCAGATAGGTGTGTGTTAGGAATTATTTCTTGTGCACTCAGTAAGCAAAGCTTTTGGGATGGTAAGAGCACTTCAAAGCCTGGCTCTGCAGAGTTTGCCGTGCTGGCCACCTGGTGACTGATGTTGATGTGGTTTGTGTATATTTTATGACTAGTTTTAGTGTTACAGTAATGGTGAACTTTTACACTTGTTTTTAAACTCACTGCAAGGATAAGGTTGAAAAAAAATGTGACTATGTGGCATAACATTAAACTGTATTTTGAGTTGGAGACTAACTAAATGTTCATTTGGGCAAAAACTACTAAAAAGAGGTGCTGTTCAAGATACAGGTAGGTAATAACTCTTTTCTTCACCTGCCAACGCTGTCTGCAAATATACCTCTACCTACTTAAAAAATGAACCTTTTCATGGGCAGATGTATCTCTGTACAAATATAGTGAGGAAAGCAGAGTTCTGGTTTTCAGCTTGATCAGGAGATGAAGAGTACCTGTATTCAGATTACTAAATCACAGGTGTGGGAATACTTTTTCAATTCATCATAGACTGGGGAGATACAGAGATATGGCAGCCACCCTGCAGTCAGTGAGAGACAGCTTCCTGTGGGTACTGAATTAACTGTAGACATCTGAAACCATCAGTTGTGTCACATGTAAAACCTGTTAGTGGTGTGAGCTGCAGGGTTTCTTTGGGGTGTTAACAAGCCCAGAAGCTTGCTGCATGGGTTATGTGAAAGCAATTGGAGAGAACCAGTAGTGAGAGAAATATTTGAGAGCAAACATGGTCCTCAGGGGAGAGAGATGCGTCAGAGAGGCAGCCCAGATCCTACACAGCCTGCTGTAATTTTACTGGCAACAGTATTAGAAAAACAGGACTGCCTAAATGTTCCCTGAAAAGACAACACTGTACCAAAGCAATGTTTCAATCCCTACTGGTAAAAACAACTTGGCAATTCCCAGGACACAGTGAACCATGATAAACATCTCGCCGACTTTGTGCGCTCTGAACCAAAGGCTGGGAGCTGACATTTCCGTTCATGGTAATTGCCTTGTGTGAATTAAAATCAGTGTAAAATTTGCTCCAGCAAGCAGCTTTCAAGTGCAGTATTGTGCATTACAGTTTAAATCACAAATGCTGATGGATATTCGAGCTTCCAGGTGACATCTGCAGGAGGTTTGCTTACAAGTTTGTACAGTAAATTCAACCCATCATTCTGTGGTAGAAGGGAGTATTGTGATGTCCTTCCCATACTTGTGAATCTTTGCTGAAATCGATAAACTTCAGCAGTGGAAGAAAATGCTTCTGACTCACCCCTACGCCTGCTGTGAGCCATGGTTGTGTCTGCCATTGCAACTACACATAAGGAATTTGGATGCCAGCAGGACCAGCGCCATGCAACATGTGATACATCCCTATGGATTTCAATAGGTCTTTAGGTCTTGTTCCTAGGGTAATTGTGGCCAAAGTTCTGCCTTTTTTAGTGGGTTTGGAGTGAGAGCATATTTGGCTTACAATAGAAATTTCTTTTGAAGTACAAACGTAAAAATCACAAGTACTTTGGTACTGCTATCAAATAATGTAGTATGTTACAGATCTTGTTGCCTTCTCATCCATGTAATGAATGTGTGATGTTTTGTGATGTTTTTGTAGTGCAAAAGAAAGTATAAACCCTACGTGAATTAAAGTTTCAGCTTCTGACTCAACTCTGCCCTCATTGCAATCGGTGTCACTTTTTCTCTTTAAATATTTTGTCTTTGTAATTTATGTATCTTTAAATACTCTTAGGGCTTGTAAGTACAGTGAGAAGCATTATGGAAATATGTGTTAATGTTTTATATACAGTTTTGAAATTATGGGTGTAATACCAAGGTGTGAGAAACCTTTTATTTCAAGACACAACTCCCCCCTTTTTCTTTATAATTGTTTTTTGCTATAAAGTTATAACGATTTTTCTGCCTTCAAATGCTTACTTAAGATTGAAACAAAAGAATTCTGTAGGTGTGGTATCTCTGTGTGTATATAACATCTGAAGAGCTTGTTTGTTTTCATATTTTGCGTGCTGCCCAGAATGATTAGCTCTATTCAACTAGCTCATTGCTAATTTTAGCTTGGCTTCTGGATATATTTGACACAAATACAGTGCATGTCTTAAAGGCAATTCCATTGAAGATAACAAATAACACAAATGCACAAAAAATTGGGCTTTGGTATGAAAAAGTTGTTTGCCTCGTGTACTGGATCCTTCAGAAGTCATCTAAACCTTCTGTGTAGGGGGGTCTTTAGGACACTTAGGAGGTTAGCTTTCCCGTGGAGCTTGTGACTTTCAGAGCAAAACTCGCATTTCACTGACTATAGTAAACCTTTCCTTGAAATACCAGTTCATTGCTAGCTCAACCCCCATTCTTCACTCTCTAGGATATGTTCTGGAGGAGCCTAATGTCCATCCTGCAGCTGAAATATTTTAGATTTGGAGATCCTAATGCTGTTGCAGAAGGGAACTGAGTCAAATCTGAACTGTTCTGTGCTTCATTAATATTAATACAGTTACTGTTGTTTCCTTATGGCACTGTGATCTCTGAGCCACAGCTAATTGCTGTACATGCCGTATGTCCTGGCTATGAGAATCCAAGGGGCCAAAGGAGGTGGGTAGGTATGGGCCTACAGAAAGGAGATTAGTGAGTTGTGGGGGGCAGCCCTGTGAGGACAGTGAATTGTGTATCTGCTCTACTCATGCTGGAGCCCAAAATCTGACCCAAGGCAGGTGTGTTTACAGCTGCAGCAGCTGTATTTATGGATTAATCTTTTGAGTGTTTGGAAATATGTTGTGTGTACCTGTTTAAATTATAAACATTAACTCGAACTAAAGTTGCTGCGATGATTAGTCACTGAAGGAAAAACCCTTGACTTATATTCTGTAATTTGGTTTCATTCTGTAATTTGGCTTCCAGAAATCAAAGCAGTACTCAAGCTCATTATTTCTCCCTGCTATTCCTGAATCTAACTTCATATCTGATGGCAATTCCTGGGTAAATAAAAAGTACAGGCTACTGGCCCTTACTCCATCCGGATATACTCAGCCCAAAGAAATCAGTTAGAAAAACAGAGTGGGAATACAGCTATTGCACTGGCTGGTGACCGTCCTCAGAGTGATGAACCTCAAGTGCATTTCAAACATGTGCCTGACCACCAGCATTTGTTATTGCAGCCGTAATTACCTGATCTTGAGATCTCCCAAACTCTGCAGTATGAAGCAGGTGAGTGGTTGAATAGAGCTCTACAACATGCTGTGGTCTTGACAGCAACAGCTGTAGCCAACAACCTTCCAGTGAGTCAGAAGTGGACAGGTGTACAAGCAATGGATTTTTTAATCATTATATTTTATACTCCATTGGCTCAGCATTTACTGGCAACTGAATTGAATTTATCTGTGTATTGCTTTGTGTTTTCTATATTTGCCATACTATTTAATGCCAGTTCCTGACTTTTCAGGTGATATTTTTAAACACTACCTGCATAAGGACTGTTTGGCCTCCAAGATACGGCAAAAAGGGGTGCACTCAGTCAAGCATGGCAGTTGAAATATGTTTGTGACTTTTTTGATATAATTTGTAATGATTTGAGACATTCATGAGCCTCTTATTTGTAGGGTAAAGAAAAAAAACCACCTACAATGATTTTTGACTCAGAAAGGGATGGCAGTCTAATATCTGGTGGAAAATCCATCTGAAGGATTTACATTCTGCAGTTCCAACTGGGCACAGCATTTGCTTTCACTGCCTGTTTGTTTGGTTTTTTTTCTTTTTCTCCTGTGGGGCAGAATATTAATTTTTGATCGCTCATGGATTTGGCGACATCCCTCTAGACAGCTGCTGTATTCTGTGCTAGTATTTCTGTGGTGTGAAACATAGGAATCTATCACTTGTCTCACAGAGCTCTCAGGCACCTCAAGTCAAAATGGTGTGGTGTATCACAGAAGCAAAGTATCAGTAACACATGAGTGACCTGTCTTTAAAGCAGGCAAGTAAAATTCTGCTGTGCTCTGTGCTCCTGCTGCTATGTTGCTGCCGGTACGCACCAGCTCACACTTGCTCTGCAACTGCCAGTTTGGAGATGTGAATTTCATGCTGCAGTCATCACTGTGTCTGTAATTCCGAGAAATCCTG
This sequence comes from Neopsephotus bourkii, assembly GCF_033783945.1. Taxonomy (NCBI): domain Eukaryota; kingdom Metazoa; phylum Chordata; class Aves; order Psittaciformes; family Psittacidae; genus Neopsephotus; species Neopsephotus bourkii. The sequence continues at coordinate 46,280 of NW_026900603.1, forward strand.
GGCAGCTCATTCCTCTATTCACCATTCTAACAGTCAAACGAAACCCCACTCTGACAGTGGCAGGCTTTGACCTGGTCCCTAAAGCTCAGCTCCCTCTTCTAGTTCCCCTTTTGAATGGTGAAAGGTGTGCTGCAGAGACTGAAGGGAAAGGTGAAATATTCGGCTTAGAAAGAAAAGATTCATTCTGTACTGTAAGCAGGAAAACCTGTGTTGTGGGAGAGTCAATCTACATGTGGGCTGAAATCCTGCCCCTACTGAGTTCCCTTGCTGAAGGACTGTAGGACAAAGAATGTTATAAGTGATTTCTGTCTACAGCAGGTGTCGTGGCTGATAGAGGCCTTCTTCTAAACTTTGAGGTTGACTATGGCTATTGAGGTGAACAATCTGTTTTAAGTACTCACCGGTTTGCTTCACTCTTCATTACGCAATTGGAAGCATTTATCATTTACAAGAAGCATATACTTACATTCTTTCTTTCATGTTGCATATTAAAGAACTTTGCATATTTATTAGCTGACGCTAGTGAGCATTATATGCTTCTCATTTGTTTGTGGTTGTCGGTATTTCCTGCTGTTAGCAGTCCAGCAGGAAGCCCAAGGAAGAGATTACAGGAGTAGCGGTGTTTAGGCTTTTCCACTGGATTTTCAAAGAACATTACATTCACACAAAACTACTTTCAAAATATGGACGCATACAGGTGACCATGGACAGCGAGGTGAAATGACTGAAATACACCTTGTGTGTGGCTGCCAACACTATTTTTCTCTTTGTAGACTTTTAGCCACATCCCATTGTGCACTGGCTGTGTTTCATTTCAGATTTAAAAAGGAAGAGCTTCTTTTCCAACACAGTGCTAATCCCTGTTTCAAGGTTTACACAACAAACAGGGTGAGACTGCTCCTCCTTAATGGACCGTTTTCCCCTGAGGAAACAAGTTTCCAAGACTTGCACTCTTACATGAAGTTGCATTGTTTTCTTCTGTTTCCTTACAGCGTACCCACCTCCTGTACTAACTTCTGTAATATATAGAACAAAAGGTCTATATATAAATGTATACTTCAAACGGCCCTCCTCCTGCGAAGGGCAGTGTTGGGGTACCCGGGGACCACGGGGGTACCACTGCCTGAGGTGCGCGCACAGCCAGGCGCGGCTCGCCTGTGGCGGAGAAGGCAAACAGACGCATTGACCATTGTCCCTCGGGGCTGCCTTTTTCCTGCAGCCCGACGGCGCGGAGCCCCGCAGCGAGGGGGGGAGCAGGTGAGGGCGGAGAGGTGCCGTGCCGGGGGCGGGCGCGGGAGAATGCTGAGGCCGGCCAGCGGAGCGCAGCCTGACGCAGCGACGGCCCCGGCCGCAGCGGGCGGGAGGATGGCGGGCGGTGGCTGGGCGCCACGGGGCTGAGGGGCGGCGCCGCCGCTGTGCCGTGCCGTTCTGTGCCGTGCCGCGCCGTGCCGCGGTCGGCCAGGAGCCGCTGCAGGCTGGCCCCCTGCGGCTGCCTGAGGGGCGGCGGCGGGCGGGCTGCCGGGATGATCCGGTTCCGGAGCTCCAGCATCAGGTCGCTGAGCTCGGAGATGAAATGCACCGTGCGGCTGCTGGACGACTCCGAGATTTCCTGCCACATCCAGGTGCCGGCGGGGAGAGAGGGGCGGCGGCGGCGGGGCATCTCGGCGGGCAGCGGCACCCCAGCACGGGAGCGCAGAGCCGGGCCGGGACTCGGGCGGCTGCCCTCCGGCGCAGAGCAGGTCGCAGGGCCCGGGCAGGGGCTCGGCGCGGCCGCGGCGGGAGCATTTCTCACGCCCCGTTTCCCTGCGCGGGGCTCCGCGCACCTGCGGCACGGGCAGCTGCGCCTTTCTCGCCGCTTCCCGCCGCGGCGCTGCGCCACGGCATTGAACGGCACGGCATGGAGCCCGTCCGGCCGCTGCTGGAGCCGTGGGGTCCGCCGTGCGCCGCACCCCCGGCACGGCATCCCTGCGGGCATGAGAGCCCGCTGGGCTTCGGCGACCTCCGGGAGAGGCGGTCCTCGGCGAGGAGGGAGACCTCGGTGTCGCCGGCCCCGTCCCGCAGCGCGGTAACGGAGTGCGCGGTGGGCGCATCTTGCGGCGGAGGTGGTGTGCGAGGGAACCTGGTCTGCGGGGCCGGGAAAGCCCTGCACCGGGAGCAAGGCCCGCGGCGTGCAGATAGAGGAAACGCTGTTACCGAGGTGGTAGGCAGAGTTGAAGTGCTGCTGCCCTTTCCTCTTCGTTCAAGGCAAAAGATAACTTAAGGAAGGATTTCAGTGATAGTAGTTGTGCTGTTGGAAAGAAAGTCCAACTTGCTGTAGTCCCTCTTCCTAATTACTTAGTTCCTTTTTATTCCTTTAAGTAATAACGATAAGAGGGCGAAGAGTAAGGAGTATGGATTTCTGGTGTAGCAGCAGTGTTTGTAGTGCGTGAAAGCAGAAGTATTTCAGGTGTCCTAACAAGATCCAAACTGATGCGTTATGGAAGTCTTACAGATTCTTAAACTGCGAGTGTTAGAAACCAAGTTACACTGTTGTAAATTTCCATGGCATTCATAAAATCACTGAGATGAACTTTGCATCCAGATCAGAAGATGTGAATAGCTTTTCAGGATGTTGTTTATTACGCATAGTAGGTCTTTCTGTCTCTCTGGTGGTATAAAATATCCACAGCTTTAGATCAAGTTGGCGGTCTTATGCAGAAACCTACTGTGGCTAAAAAAAATCAAGTGCCATGAGATGCAAGCAACATTTTTTTCTTGGACCAAAAGAAAACAGACTAGACTAGAGTAGACTAGACTAGAATAATTGTAAGGGACCTACAAATTGTAACCTAGTCCAACTGCCTGACTAGTTAAGTGCTGATCAAAAGTTTAAGAATATTATGAAGGGCATTGTCCAAATGCCTCTTTTTAAGTTACCTAGAGGACTGGGGCATCAGCTGCCTCTCTAGAAAGCCTGTTTCAGTGTTTGACCACCCTCTTAGTAAAGAAATGCTTCCTAATGTCCCATCTGAACCTCCCTTCATGCAGCTTTGAGCCACTGCCTCACATCCTGTCACTGGATCCCAGGGAAAAGAGACCAGGAGCTCTCTCTCCATGTACCCACATTAGGAAGCTGCAGAGAGCCATGAGGTCACCACTCAGCCTTCTCTCCAGCCTAGACAAACTCAAGAGCCCTCCTCACAGGACATGGCTTCCAGTCCTGTCACCAGCGTTGTTGTCCTCCTTTGAATGCAATCAAGGACCTTTGCATCCTTCTTAAACTGTGTGGCCCAGGACTGTGCACGGTGCTCGAGGTGAGGCTGCACCATGACTAAACACAGCAGATAATCACCTCTTTCGACCAGCTGGTGATGCTGTGTTTGATGCACCCCAGGATGCAGTTTGCCCTCCTGGCTGCCAGGGCACATGGCTGACTCACACTGCGCCTTGCTGTCAGCCAGCACCCTCAGGTCTATTTCTGCAAGGCAGCTCTACAGACACTTCTCTCCCGATCTGTACCTGTGTACTAGTTTTCACTCAAATATTATGCAGCCTGGAAGTAACAGGAAATTACTGAAACTTGTACCGGTGTCTTTGTAGTGCTCTTGTTAATGAATAGCGTGGTTAAGAGATTGTAGCATATGGGTAGGAAGCATAATGGTCCTTGGGTATTTTCTCTGAGCCCAATGCAGTTTGGCATCTTCAAAGATTAGTGTCTTTAAACAATGATGATTTTAAAGTCAGAATCTGAGCTGGTGTCATTACAGTTCTGTAGGTTTATAGTGCTCAACAGATTTACCTGTGCTAAGAATACGCCCTTTAATGCCCGCAGGGTAGAAAGATATAGTCATTACTTTAGGTGTTACATTGTGCAAGGTGAGTTGAATCTTACTGTGTCCTGGTGGCTCATCCCACATATATACAGGGGAAAAGTGTTTTAGGCTACAGCTGATTTTTTTTTCACTATTGTAGTTCTAAGGGTAATCTTGAAAACTGAATTCTGTTATAAACTCATCTAGAATCGTTTTCCTGAGTCTCCACACTGACCAGAAATATTTAAAAGGTGTGAATGGCTCCTGGTATGTTTTTTTGTTTGTGTGTTTTGTTGTTTTCTTTTTTCCCCTTTTAGGTACTGAAATTCTGAACATGTAAATGCAGATCCTAGGATGAGGACTTACTTTGCTCTTGGTCACTTCAGCAGAAACATGCAATTAATGATGGCATTTCATAGCTTTGACTTACCTTTCAGTCCTTCCTATGCCACATGCTTTGAACTGATAAATTCTGTCTCTAGCTAACCCTTACCTATTGCTGTATCTATAGAAGAGATATAATTTAGCTGTATAATTGATTTATCCTCTTGTATGTGCATAGCTGTGAAGACACTAGACTAACAAATCTCAATTCACTCAACTTCTTGTCTATAGCCTCTCAATCAGATTTCTATTTGAACTTCACAATGTGGACAAAACTTGCTAATTTCATTTTTGAATGGAAAAAAATAGAAGTTGTGAGTTGTGTATATGCATATTGCTGCATATGCAGCAGGACAAATAGTCCAGATGATGTGCTGCTGGGTTAGCAGCAGAGATGGCAGGGTTGTGCCAGCTGGAACATGTTGGACAGCTGTGTTTTGGTCATTAAGAAGATAAGAAAGCCTAATTCTACAACACTGAGAAATGCCCAACAGAGTCTTTTAAGGACATGGGATGCAGTAAAAACCAGTGATGACTGAAATTCTAGCTATGTATTTTCAGGGGGAAAGGAGGGGAGATACACAGCTAGTCTGGATGGTGATACGTGTAGCTGATGATTTGCTGCATTTTAGCATACTGAGTTTTGCCAAACCTTACTTTTTCAAGTATATCTTTCCAGCAGTTGGCTTGCACATGTAGACTGGTATCAGAGGGCCTCAGTACCACTTCAGGGCAGAGATGTCAGCTAATTAAAATCTTTATGGGTGCACTGTATGTCTTTGGCCCTGCAAAATGTGCAGCTAGAAGTGTGTGTTACTCAGCTAAAACACTGGTATGTAGTTTAGGAAAAGAAGGCAGGAGCAGATCTACTTAGGTGCTACATATATGTGTGTGTGTGTGTGTGTGTGTGTGTTTTGGAGGGGGGGGTTGTTTGTTTCTGTCTCCTGATGCACATTTCATAGTGTTCAGGAAGTAAAATAAAATATGCTTTTGTTTTTGCTATTAAAGTTCTTTCAAAGCAGTGTTTCAGCAAGCCAACAGGCTAATAAAGCCTGCTTTTGGAAATAAAGTTTTATAACAGACAGTGTAGTGACAGCATATGGGGTGTTGTGGGGATTTGCATTTGCAGACTCCAGCCAACTAGTTATTGAGCTGTGCAGCCGCCATGTAGGTCACCAAGTTGCTCAAGGCTAGGTTTGCAACTCAAAGGTCATGATTCAGTGTGTTGTCCTCCGCATCTGAGAGAATTCATTACTGCAAATTAGCTGAAGTGGTGACGGACACAGGAAAGGGCTAGGACCCGAGGGATGTTTAACTAATTCTTGTGATGACATGTATTTTGCCATGTTTTTTGTTTGTTTGTGAGGCCTCTCTGGGACCTGTATGTCGGGGCAGTCTTACAGCAGCAGTAAGGTGAAGTCATAGTGGCAACGCTAAAATTGAAAAGGTTATGAAAAACAGCCTGGAGGACCAGTGGCCACTGTTTGTTTCCATGTGCAAGAGGAAGAGGTGACCTGCTTGTGCAGTCTGCCTGATAAAGCACAGAACCAAGGCTTGAAGGAGGGCACTGGGGGAAGCAGGTATTCAAAACTATTGGAAATGTGTCTGGAGCAGCAGGAAGACCTCCTTTCTGGAGGTACTAATGAGATACTTATTTTCTGAGTCATCGGCATAATGAGCACTTAGCTTCTATTTTTTCAGGCTTCATGCAGTAACTTCACACATTTAATTAACCTTTTAGTAGCAATAGCGTAAACATTTGTTGTGTTTTAACCCCAGCTGGCAACAAAGTCCCACAGAGCCACTTGCACCCACTCCAGTGGGGTGGGAAAAAGAATCGCAAGGGTAAAAGTGCGAAAACTCGTGGGTTGAGATGAAGACAGCTTAACAGGTAAAGCAAAAGCTGTGCACACAAGCAAAACAAAATAAGGGATTCATTCACCACCTCCTATCAGCAGGCAGGTGTTCAGACATCTCCAGGACAGCAGGGCTCCATCTCGTGTAATGGTGACGTGGGAAAACAAACACCATCACTCCAGTGTCCCACCTTTCTTCTTCTTCCCCTGCTTTTATTGCTGAGCGTGACATTGTATGGGATAGTCCATGGGTCTGCTGGGGTCAGCTGGCCTGGCTGAGTCCCCTCCCAACTTCCTGTGCATCCCCAGCCTGCTCGCTGGTGGTTTGGGATGAGGAGTGGAAAAGGCCTTGACTTTGTGTAAGCATCTGCTCAGCAGTAGCTAAACATCCCATCTGTTGATAACAGTTACCAATACCGTTTCCAGCACAAATCTAAAACATAGCCTCATACTACATACTATGAAGAAAACAAACTCTGCTCTAGCCAAAACCAGCACAGTATCTTAAATAGTAAGGTTAGTTTTGTTTATTTACTTATTTATTGGTTTATCCTGTAAGATTACTTGTGCTTATTTCAGTTCTGAGTAAAGTTAACTATTGATATGATAGATTGCTATTAAATATGTAAGTACACCTTGGGTTCAGTGGTGCCACTGGCATGCTTTAGGGTGTGGGCTTTTAAAAATCGAAGTGTATATTAGTAACCTTTATAACTCAAAATGTATTTCTTTATAAGAGGTTAATACAAAATTAAAAGCTCATTCTTGAAAAATGCTAAGTTAAATATATTACTTACTTTTGAAATTAATGAAAGTTTTACTCTACTTTTGAGCTGCTGAGGTCAAGCTATGCACAACCAAGGATAAAGTTGGCATGAATGAGGCTTTTCTCTCAGCTGGAACTTGTTATTGACAGTGGTAGTGAACTTCGTTGTCTGTGTGTTTGTTTGTAGAAATACGGTCTGATTGGATCTTCTTGTTCCTCAGCCCATACGTAAATCTGTGTGATAAGCAGGCCTTTATAATGATGCAGATTTTCCTTTGTGTGAGCTTTCCCAAACAAAACCCGGTATAGATATCCCCCAAAATCCCCTGGCTATACTACTGATTTTTTGTTTAATGTACCTAAATGGTTATTTGATTGCCATTTAGAAGAACAAACTTGATTTTCTAAGTATACCCAGCTTCTGAGCAAGGAGAATGTGTAATTTTAAAGCTGGTTTAGAAGTCAGGAAGAAAACAAGCAGAGGAAAGCTTTGTTTTCCTCGTGGTCTGTTCTTAGACCTTTTACCTTTTTTTTGCCAAAGTCAAATTGGGGGTGACAAAATCTGAGAAGGTTCGTCTGAGAAAGCCACTGGTGGTCAAATAGTATAAGGTGACCTCTTAGGTTTATTTTTGTCTCAATTCAGGAGCAGTTTCTGTGCAGTTTGACTGAATAATGCTGCTTTTAGCTTGGCTAAAAATTTACTTGCTTGATTTTTTGTTTTAAATCAGCCCCCCCCCCCCTAAATTGTGTCCTATCCTGTCTAGGTCTTTTTGTAGCACATTGATGACTTGAAACTTGCCTTCTTGATTAATACTTTTTGCTTGGTCTGCGTCTTGCAGGCAGATGCTAAATTTAATAGAAATCTGCTAACCAAAGAACTCTTTTTAACATCTCATTAACATTCCCATCCCTTAATAAAGTGTCAAAACCAAAACAGCATGCTGAAGAGGGCTGTGAAGTTAAAGAATAGTGACCATGAATCTCAGTGTGAAGATATGCAAAATGTTGACAATATGGAAAAAGAAGTGGGAAAGGAAAGGCAGCATGAGCATGAAAAGAGCAGAGAGGCCAGAAATGAGAAGGCGGCAGAGAACCATAGCTGCAGAAAGGGAAAGGTTAAGGGATTATGTAGACAGCAGGCAGGAGATTTAGTGAATATATATTTATCCTGTAAGCAATGTCAGAACTGTAAACGGCAAGTGCCTTGAGCTGCTGGGATGATGCTGTTAACAGTCCAAAATAGTAAGACAAGATAAGGAAAGAGATGCAAGTTTGAATAGGTTCTGTGCTGTGTTCTGTTGACGCATATTGGAAACTGCGTACTAGGGTTTGTATTCCTAATTTCATGCTTGAGCCTCTAATTGTACAGTTACAACAGGTACTCTTGGTGACAGTTGCAGATGAGAAGCCTCTCTAATTAAGCTAAGCTGATGGGTTAAAGCTACCTCTGTTGTCATTTTGTGCTTTTGATTAAATTTGCAGTAACTTGTTTTCTTTTTAATATCACTTACTGATGTGCTCTTAGCTCCTTACAGAGCTGAAAAGGAAATAAGAATAGAAAGTGCTATTAGAAAGTTACTAGGGTGTCGGGAGTTCTCATTACAAACTATGAAAGTAATTGCCTTGATGGATTTTGGTAGGTATTTGTGGAGGTCAGCATTTGCTTAACTTTGGTTTCTCTGTTTCTGGTAGTGTAAAACCACGTATGTACTTGTACTACCAGTTCGCAAACTCTGTTCCTTCTTGTTTTTCTTAAATAAAAAGTTGGCTTATGAAGGATTTTATCCAATATATACTAAACTGCTTTTGTGTTGGATAAGGATTATTGATGGTGTTTAATTAGTTTTATTCTGCACTCCATGTTGTCTTATTAATGAACAAGGTCTGTAATTTCTCTGTCCTAATGGTGATGATCTTCCCTTTTAACTGTGGATTTCCCGTGTATTGCAATTGACAGTGTAATTCATGTTTTGATTGCTAGTAAATAAAGGTAGGGGAACTTAGATGTGTGCGTAAGGACTTGTGTGATCCAGGGTCGAGGATGAACATGTATTTCAGTAAGTACAAACAGTGTAGATGTTAAGTATTTCAATATATTGGTGAGGCCTGGTGCTGCAGTGTGGAGGAAAAAAAATGTGAAAAATGCAGGTATCCTCAAACAAAGCTAAGGAACAAGCTAAAAGGATAGTTACTGCTTAAAAATGTAAGTATAATCTTTTCACTTTTACCCACCTTTTGTTTTTCTCACAGCTTTGAATGCAAATTTTTACATTCTTTACTGTCGCGCATGTTTGGATGTTGACTGAACAGTAGGGGTGGAGCTGTAGTTATAATAAAAAGCATCTGGAAAAATCAATAATACCATGCAGCACAGCTTAGATCTCCAAACTGCGAATCGTGGGCTTGATCTCCTGAGGGGGAACGTGGCTCCTCTGAGATAACAGGGTGCTTTCTGCTTGCAGGAATTTTATACAGTCTTTCATCTTGAAAAGGCTTTTGGCACCTCATGAGGTTTAGACTTCTTACACCTTGAAATGCTCTCCTCTGTCTAGGCATCTTCAGTGCACTGATACAGATCTGATATAGTGGGCAGCTGGAAAGCAATCATTTGGCAGAATTAATTGGCCAAAGATTAGCACCAAAATGGATAATTGGTGAGCAAGTACTGTACTCTTTTGATTGTATTTGCATAGATTGACTAGGTCAGGAATGATTTAATAATGTGTATCAATGCTTCCCATATTACCTTCAACAAAAGAAATGATTAGTGGCTTTTCTATGGGAAGGTGCAATTGTGAGTCTGGATTTTGCCTGGTTGCTACTGGTTGTTGCTGGTCCCCTGGAACAGACAGTATATTAAAATCTGAAGTTTTAAACACTAAGGTTAAAGAATGAGAGAAATGACAGCTGATTTGTTAGTTCTTTCTCAAAAAAAAAAAACCAACAGGTGGCATGTGAGGACTGGAGAGCAATTCTGTGATAAAATGCTTGTTTTCTGTAGCCAGGACTCTGTCCTTCTGCATATTTTGGCTTATTAAATCAAATATACTGAAAATGTCTCTCTTTGTATTTTCCTTATTCTCCCTCTCTCTTTTTGCACTCCCCTTCCACTCCCCTGTATGGTAATATCAACCTCTTGGCAAGGTTCATAGCATTCATAGCTTTTTTTCTCTCTTTTTCCTGTTAAAGTCAAGCTGTTGCCAGATGACTTCTGCTGTATCTTTCCCGGCTGCATATGGAAAATATCTCCTCATGGTTCTTCCTTCAGCTGAAGCTGCTACCTGTTCCTTCATCCTTTGTTTGCTCAAATACAGCGTCATTGTTTTTGCTAGCCCTGCTTTCTCAGAGACCCATCCCAGACCTTACAAATCATCTTTTTGTTCACATTGGATTCACTTGTTCTTACTTTGTTTTAACTCCTTGTCTGACAGTGAAAACATAATTGGGATAATTCAGCTGTAATTAAATTAATACCTTCTTTAATGTCATAAAATAAAAAATACCCCCCCAAAAGACCACCCCCAAAGAAAAAAAAAAGAAAAAAGAAAAAGAGCAAAACCAAACCAACCTAAACAAAAAAAAAAAGCCCCTAGACACTTTTCTTCCTTTAATCCTTTGCTGTTTATTTTATCCTTTCCACCTACTGGTATTCAGTCCATAAAAGCTTTCCTGTTTTCATCTTTTCAGGGTTTAACACATTGTCTTTGATGGAGGTGTGTTGGTAATCAGCCCTTGTTGTTTGACATAGATGCTGTTCTCCAGCTAATGATTAATTATGGCAGTAGTAGACCAAGCGTAAACAGTAATTTACATTTACAATGTGATAGTAAACCATCTTACTCATGGTTGCTGTTCATGGGAGTTACTGAGAAACTCGATTAAGGAGGCCTCGGGGATGAAGAATGAACGCTGATGTTTTAGGACTGTTACGTTTAGAGGAAAAGTTTCTCCTGACTGAAAATAGTGCTGGAAACTTGAGATAAAATGTTTCACACCAATCTGCATAAGGTTAAGTGTATGTGTAAAATTTCTCTGTGTTGCTCATAGCCAGAAATGAGAAGGTATGGGCTATATACCCTGAGTTCTTTTTCTCCAGAAGGGTTCGCAAATAGAAACAATTCCTGCAATAACTGGAAATCCAGCCATTCAAGATAGTTCCAGTAAGAAACTTAAGTGGCTGCAAAATGTTTGCTCTTTAAACGGTTCCTCTTAAAAAACGTTAAGTGAGTCAACATCTTCATTAAAAACACTTGTTATTTTTCCCTTGTTAACTTGAACCACACGAAGAAGTAAACAATCTGGATTGAAGACGTTCATTGTTGCTTGCGAGTATATTATCTCACAATGATATTTGTCTCATAGGAACTCTCTTTGCAAGAGAATTGTGCCTTAAATAAAAGATTTGCACCTGGCCATTTTTTGTCCTGATGTAACATGTAAACTTCCTATAAAGGGGCACACGTTGCAAAAATAACTTCGGGTATTTCTGACAACACTGCATAAAACCATTTTAATACAATAAGTTCGTATGCCCACTTTTTTTGGTCTTTCATCTATCTGCAACAGAAGCAAAAAAGAAATGGGATTCAAAAGTAAAACAAACAAGTACACAATTCCCTTAGGCCCCCAAATCCAAACAGTATGAGAAGAAATTACAACAGGACTTAATAATTCATTAAATATAAAGAGAACAAAAAGCAGTCACAAACAACTGCAAGTTAATGGTAAAATCCTGTGGAAAATGATACGTAAAGTTCAGACTGTGATGGTGTATTTGCATTATTTCCAGGCTTGGAAGCCAGTCTAACATTTTTGTCTCTAAAGTAGAGTTCCCATGTGAACTGCCTTTTGGGAATGGATCCTGCACCCTTCTATTTGCCAGACAGTGCATGGGAATTGGTCAGTAAGAATGCTAATTGGCATGGACTAGAATTTTGGCAGGCAGTGCCCTTGCAGTTTGCAAGCAGGGGTGGTGGATTTCAACACCCCAAAATGCTTGGAGGGTTTTAGGAGTTTTGGTATGCATGCAATCTCTGTTTTCAAAAAGAAAAAGAAAAAAAGATTTTGTGAATGACTTAAGGATAATTTACAGTTCAGATACTAAACCATGTGAAATGGTAACTGTGTTCATAATGTTGTCCTTTTAAGTGGAAAATCTGAAGTATTTTGTGGGCCATCTTAAACATTTGGTGTGAGGAATAGCACTGGTTTTAGTAGGTGTGTATAAAACAGCTATGCTTAGGATCTGTGGCTAAGATCTTGGATCTGAACCTGTAATGTCTTCTGGGATGACAGGTTCTTGATATTTTTTTTTTTAATGCTCTTATCAAAAGATTAATACGAAGGTATTCCACAGGATGAGGACATCAGCTGGGGGTCGTTTTTTGTTGTTATTTTTACAGACACTAACCCTGTAGTGGAGTGAGAAACAAGACATGGTAGTTTATTTGAATTATTTTAGTTGCAAAAATGCAGATGAGATGTTCTATGGAGTGCTGTGAACACCACAGAGATCTAGAGTACATACACTTTTAATCCCGTTTCTTTAGGCTTTTCAGGGTAAAAGACAGGTGATCCTTCACTTTTCACTTTGTTACTTTAAAATTGGGTAACAAAGATAAATACTGCGCAGTCAGAGAATGATGGTTGCTCTTGCGTTAGATGGGATAGTTACCTGGGCATGCAAGGTGAACTCTGAAGCTGTACAGTGCCAGCCTGAACTTAGATGACTTCAGGATGACCTGGAGATGCTCAATGTGCCAATAGGTGGAGTGTACGAAACACACAGACTCTGTTTGCTCCTACTCTGTGTGAACTTTCTTTAGCTCCATCCTGGGAAAAGAGAGGAAACAGGAGAGGCTTTTACAGATGGTGCCATGAGTGATTCAGCATGCAGACTCAGCTGCTCACATGAAATCGCTCCATCAGCTCGCGGTGCCCCTGGCAGTTGCTAGGTGCAGATCCAGTGTGGCTTTTCTGTTTTGACTGGAGAATCCATTCACGTTGCCAGGATTTCCAGATTAGTTTTCTCATACCGTCTGGCAGTTGGGACTTCACAGTTACCAGAACAGAGAAGACTTGAGCGGGAATTATCAGTCCCCAGACCAAACGATGCTGCTGGTTTGTGGGCATTAAAGAGTGGCACACTTAAGTCAGAAATGAATAATCTGCACAGTTTCAGGACAGCATGTTCATGACAGCTTTGGTTATTTCTGTGCATGGATTACATCTACCAAATAAGTAGCAATTTTCATCCTATAGCTTCTTGAGAATCAGAGGCTGGTTTCTGTTTTACCCAGGAGAGTTTATGGTGTAATTTTGGGGAAAACACTGTAAGGGAGTTCTTAATTTATGTTGTGATGATGAGAATATACAAAGTAATCTTTGTAGTTGGCCTAAATTTTAACTTAAGTAAAGGGGGGGAAATAACTACTGTAGGAGAAGAAATCCCAGGAGTTTGGTGCTGGTATGTGTGGGGAAGAGAGCAAGGCTCCAGCTGTGTTCATTGATTATGTGGTGCATTGCAGAGAAGATGGCAGTATTGACTATACCCTTCCAGTGTTTGCACCTGTTTTTTTTTTGTTTTATTCTGTTATTTAGAAGCTCTTTATAAAAAACAGGTTATAACTTGGAAACTTCAGTTTCTTCACCTTCCTACTCATTAACTAATTTATTCTTACCAATTTAATTTCTTTTCCTCAATTTTAAAATCAGAAAAATCTTTATATTTTCATGGTCTGCTAGGCTGTCCCCTTTCAACTCATATCACTTTTTTTTCTGCCTTTGCCAAAGTCTTAATAGAATTTATATATTTTTAAGTTCAGATCCACCACTTTCAGTCTGAATAGTGCAGGTTTTTGCGTGTTCACTGAATTTGTGCTGTTATGTGAACTCCTGAATGATACCGGTGTGGTTCATGAAAAATGGAAATGTGTCTGTGTTCTGCAAGGGTTTTCATATAGCAAGAGGAAACAAACAATTTTTGACAACTAAGCCTCCCTTCCTCCCTAGATGAATTTCCTGTTAAAACTCTTAACACCGCTAGCATACTCTTCTGCATGAATATTCACATCTTTTTTTTTTTTTTTTTCCCCTAGGATTTCTTTACACATCCTGTCTTGTTTACAGGAAGTGATACGTAATGATACCAAATTTTTGTCATGAGGAAAAATAGCAGATATTTCATGTCCTGAAAAAAATAGATAAAACTGAATGTTTTTTTTTTATTCATAACACCAAAATATGTCTTTTCATAGTCCTTTTTTATTCTGTGAATATTTATGCTATTATTGCCTTGTGATCAGGGCTATCATTGTAGTTCAAAACCACAAGAAAGTTGTATTTCCTTTTTAGTTTTCCATATATATAGCCAGTATTTTGAGACTAGAAGAACTTTTTTTGCATATGATGCATTTCCATTAACTTGCTTTTAAGAGCTCTGTCTAGCTGTATCTTTTATTGATAGGAAATTAAAGGGAAGATGTGGATGTGGGTTTAGGTTCCTTCCCCTTCTTCCTTCTTCTCCCCACCATCTATAGGTGGAGCTTTTGGTTATTTTGAGAGCACTGGTTTCTAGTAGTGATTTTGATGCCCTTTTGCTTAGCCAGGCTGTGCTTTGGTGGTTGTCCAAGAGAGATGTAAACTTAACCAGGTGTTGGCAGGTATGGTCCAAGAGGTAATATATTCTTCTTGATGTCCAGGCAGGTTGCTAATTATGCCTGTTTTGTCTTCACTCCCCTCATGCTCCAGACTGACCTCTGTAATTTTCTCACTGGCTGCCTGTCTCAGCACTACTAGAATTATTTGTATTACCCTTTTCCCCTGTGAAGCAAGTCTCTTTGCTTTCAGACTTAGCTACACCGCTAATCTGTTGAGGAAGGAACTTCTTTTTTCTGTTCACTGCAGCAAAGTGGCTCTTCCCCCCTCTATTTCTAGTTGCAGGTTTTTTTTTAAGAACAAGCAGGAAAGCACAGTGACATGTAAATCCTTTTTGAAATTCTTGATTTGCTGACTTGACAGTATGCAGGCAAGACAAGAAGAGCTATGTTCATGGTGAACCTGCAGAGCTGGTTTGTGCCCTACATACTGTTTGGCAGTTCTCTGAGAGATATGGAAGGAACTGCATTTTCTAACCTCTCTCTGGCTCCTCTCTCCAGAGGATTCACTGCTTATGCAGAAACGAAGTGTTTGCTGGAGGAGGATTGTGAGTGTTTTATCCTGCAGGCTGAATGATGAAAAAAGGTTATGAATACAGGGGGAAGCCAGTTTAACAAATTCCATTTTCCTATTGTGTCCATACGGATTTGATACTGCTTTGTAATTAAAATTGGGTATGCTTCTACAGAATATTCTTTTTCTCATTTTGAACTATGTCGCCTTTCCCATGTATTCCTGAAATAGAACAGCTAACCATATGTTTGAAAGAAGAGGGAAATGAAAGGGAAAATACTGTCCATCCAAACGTGCACTGGGATCCTGTAGCAGTATTTCATTGCAGAAATATCCTAAGTTGGTTTTTCTTGCCCAGAGAGAGGTTTCTGCTTAATGAACAAGATAATGGTATATTTCTGTTCAAAGTAAACATCATTCTGACACGTTTCATGACCACAAGATACTTTATGCACTCACTGGAATGAACAGCACACAGGGCTATCTCAGGCGCTTAGCTAATGGGTAATGTTGTGTCTTTTTACACAACTTTCAGCTAAATCAGAAATCAAACTGAACTCCATCACTTGAGGGCATGTGGGGAGGATTTTTGACACTCTGGAGGAAAGTGAATCTGTAGAGTCTTAATGATTGCTCCATCTATGCAGATTTGCTTTAACTGGTGCCAGATTTTCTGTAATATTGATGACGTCCTTCACCTTGTTAATGGTCCAAACATAACAGAGCATATGCTGGTATTCTAATTTGTTCTTTATGTAGGGAGATCACAAATAAGGGTTGCTTATAGGGATGTAAACTATGACTACAAATTCCACATGTAATGTGCTTTCTGTTTAAAACTTTGATTTTTGTGCCCTGGGCACATCTCATGTCTATTTATAGTGTTCCTACAGGGAATGCTGAGAGGTGTAAATCTGGATTTTAAGGATAAAGGCTGCTGTTGGGAGAGAGGCTTTGTGAGTACTGCAAGAATGACTAGAGAATTCTAAACTCTGGGCTAGAAACAGTAATGCTTTCCCCTCTGTACATGTAGATACATTCACGTGGGAGCACCTTCCCCGAGATTCCTAAGAAGCATTCCGTTCCTCAGGTGACTATCTGGGTTGGAGTGTCTGCTGCAGAACTCATGAATGAGAACATGTTTTGCCAGATGCAGTCTGGAAAAATGAATTACCATTCATATTAGTTATCTGCCTCCTGAGCCTCTCCCACTTTGCAGAGAGGAAACGGAGTTTGCACTGATCACAGCATAGCTGTAGCACCCTTCCCACGTTTGCAGGATCATTGTGTACCTCTAAGTGTTCAGGAGAGATAGAATTGTAGAATCAACTGGAAAAGACCTTTAAGATCATCAGGTCCAACCATTATCCCAGCACTGCCAAGTCCACCAGTAAACCATGTCACTGAGGGCCTCATCTACATGGTTTTTAAACACTCCAGGTACAGTGACTCCACCACTGCCCTGGGCAGCCTGTTCCAATGCCTAACCACTGTCTTGGTAAATAAACCTCCCCTGGTGCAGCTTGAGGCTGTTATGTCTTGTCCTATCACTTGTTACCTGGTAGAAGAGACTGACCCCCACTTCATTAGAACCTCCTTTCAGGTAGTTACAGGAGTGGTGAGGTTCCCCCTGAGCCTTCTCTTCTCCAGACCAAACAATCCCAGTTCCCTCAGCTGTTCCTCATCAGACGTGTGCTCCAGACCCTTCAGCAGCTTTGTTGCCTTCTCTGGGCCCGCTCCAGCACCTCAATGTCTCTCTTGTAGTGAGGGGCCCAGAACTGAACACAAGGTTTGAGGTGCAGCCTCACCAATGCCCAGTACAGATCACTGCCTTGGCCCTGCTGTCCACACTATTTCTGAAAGAGGCCAGGATGCCATTGTCCGCCTTGGCTGCCTGGGTAGCCAAAGGATGTGGCCATCCAAGCTGTGTCTGCATTGTTGCTACTTCAGAGCTGAGAGTATAGATACTGTGAACCAGAGGGATGTTAAGTGTTAAGCTTTCCCATGTCTTGTGATTCTCACAAGCAGAGCTCTGACCCAGTGCACAGCAGTGTTTCTGCCAGACCTCAGGTACTCTGGGTAATTGAAAGAATTATGTTTTTCTGTATTGTTTGCAAGATAACCATTCAGGAGTGTAAGTAGAGAAAGCAAGAGGAATTCAGAATTTCCAAAAATGACACCATATGCCTTTCAGAGGCTTATACTTTGGTGAAAGCAGAATCATGTTTCTTCTAGAGCCCACTGTTCCTCAGTGCTAGTGCTAGTCATGGATTTTCAGTGTACCCTTTCTGCTTTCTTGCAAAATGGGCTGACAGTAGTTTTCCTCCACGTTAGTAATTTTTCTCTACCATATTACTATTTTTTTTCCAGGATTTGGCATTTTTAAATGATACGTGTGTGGCTTACAAGTTTGGGTGACTTTCATGAAGAACTTTTTCTATTTCATTTCTATAGGTTTTTTTTTTTTAAAGACACCAAACAACCAGAACTCATGCTCCAGTTGTTTCAGTATATCTAATGAATGCAAGGAGCTTACAGCCAGCATGCAAATGGCAGCTTGACACAGAGAATGAAACGTGGAGTGCATTTCCATGGGCAGTGATAGCAGGGTTTACTGTGTTACCACAGTATTGCCTCAGAGCCTAAGTCATCGATAAGGCCCCATTTTGCTATGCAGACACAAAGTAAGATACAGTTCCATGTCTGAGGTTACAGAGACGTAGTGGAATAGTATGTTATATGAAGAAACCAGCTTGCTTCAGTTTAGATGAGAAGTCATACTTGAATCTGCATCTGCTCTTGGTTCATGGCAACCAGGAGGGAAAAAGGTAGTCTGAAGCCTTTTTGCCTACACATTTTATTATGTTGAAGTTGGACAGTGTTTGCTAAGGCAGGTACTAATCTATAAAATCTTAAAATGCAGCTGAGTTACATTCTATGCCCGTGTTCTTAATAAGACTGTTGCTTAGGTGGGCATGGGCAGATAAAGAAACAATACAGGGTAACATGATATAGTTGTCTCCGCACATTGTTATCTTTACCAAAAAAGAGGGGTTTTGAAGATCATAATGGAGTGTGTTTTGTGGTCCCTCCCTTGTGACAGAAGGGCTGACTCGGAAGGAAACACAGAGCCTCTTAGTTTGGAAGTTTGAGAAATGGAGTGTGGGAGCTGAGGAGGTTAGGTGACTGTTACCCTCTCTCCCTCAGCAGGAAGGAGAGAAGGAGGCATAAAGTGAGAGGGTCCTGATAGACAGGATTACAACTGGGTGAATTACAACTGGGAACAACAGATGGATGAAGAGTATCTGGTGGAATTGAAGAAATCACTGGAGAGGTGAACAAAGGGTTACATCAAAGCAGCAGACAAGGGAGAAGATCTTTGCATCATTCTTTGGAAAGATACCAGTAATGTGACATTTCACAGGCCAGAGGGTATGATATCAGAATAATGCAGTCACAAAATGATGGTAACGAAATAATGTCTTGTTTTATTATACCCTTGTCTACTTAGAGGCTAGGAAGAGTAATGATTCTTTGTAATAAGAATGTGACTTCAGGAAAAAAAGTAAGTGTGTGTTAGGAGAACATTACTTTGGTCATACTTTAAAATTAACTGAGCAAGTAAGAGCTTTTTAAAAGCCTTCTTTGACAGGTCAAGGATGCTTGGGCTGTGAAGTTGGTTGTACTTACTGCGTACTATGTGTGATTCCAAGATGGTAATAAATCTTGGGACTCTTAACAGTAGAACCCCATTTTCAATCAATAAATGGTATTTTAATACTTCTTTGTTTTGATTTTGGCATCGAGAATCCTGAATGACATGTAGGCCCAGTTGTGTGCTAGCAGGGTCACAGCCTGGATGATATTATACAGATTTAGACTTGCCCTGTTTTGAAATTGTCCATGTTATCTACCAGCTTGAAAGGTGAGTCTCGACTGTGTTGAACTCTTCAACTTCTACAGAATTGCTGTATTTTTATCCAACAAATTATGTCCATTCTGACCTTGAGTTGTATGATAAGCAGCTTTTCATGCTTCAATAAAAAATGGATAAAGTTTTACTGTGAAAAACTCAGAGGTTTTAGCAAGGTGTTAGGGAACATTGCGTAGGGTAAAAGTGCTGGTGAGCTGCTTATTGTGTTCCGGTGTAGTTTGCTGCTTTGGCAAAAAAAAGTTGAGACACTAGGGAAAATGAAAATCCATTCAGAAAAAAGAATGTAAATATTCCTGTTGATTTGTATTAGGTATTTGACTAAATTGAATTAAGCCAGATTAGTTTACTAAATTAGAATAGGTAAAATTAGAGTAGGTAACAGGCTTTTAGCATGAAGCAAGCAGCTTAAATGTTAGTTCTGAAAGACTGCAAGATAAGTAATGTCTGTTGGAAAATTAATAAGTAAAGAACTTAAATACTTTTTAGTGAACATTTCACATTTGGCTTTTAAAAGATTGTTTAATGTGATTAAGGATTGTGTGGTGAAGAATGCCAACAGACCGTGACTGTTCTCAATTCCTGACCAAAAATGTGAAGGAAAACTGATTGCATGCTTACTCCATTATTCATGAATTACTCAGAGATACTATGGGTAATGTTTAATATGGCACACCTGAATTATGGAAGTGGTTTTCTTATTTGCAACAGATTTCTTCTGTATTGGTTAATCAGAAGTGAATGGAAGTGTACATAGTGCTCTCGTTACTGCTGATGCCGAAGATGTAGGAGTGGGATATGCAAATGCATATACCTTCTATTACATCTGAATTTTAGAATACTTAAAATGTTGGGTTTTTTTCATCAGTTGTAACTAGGCTATATGACAGATTACACATTCATTAACTGCAAAAAATGCATTGAACTGTAAGTATGAAGGGACAGAAGTTTGGGTACTTCAAGCTGCATTGATGCCGGTTATGTTAGCGTGTAACTAATTGGATGGATCCATGCTTGTTCAACTCCTGGCAGAGTGGATTTGGAGGGAAGTTAGAAGGTACGTGTACTGCTTTGCAGCTAATCTACATTACTGTGAGAACAGGGCTATAATTTACATCAGCTTTAGGCAAAACTGTATCTTGAATAATACATAAAGCTTAGGCAATTTTTTAAAATTTAGATTAAGGTGTGTACAACTGCTGTTTGTTTAACCAGTTAGTGACATCAGTTAGAAACAAATCTTTAATGCAAAACTTTGTGCAGGAAATGGATCAGTTTTCAAGTGTAAAGCACTTCAAAAGCTCAGTGTGGGAAGCAGATGGAAGTTTATATATAGAAATTTTAGTCTGGAGAAATGGTCATCTCTTTTTCAAAAAATCCTCCAAAGTATGTTAAGGTGAGTGAAATCAAGTGGGCCCAGTGAAATCAGTGGAATCAGTATGGTTGAGTATGATTTAGTCTAGGTCATGCTTTGCCTAGAAAGGTTGGACCAGGTGATCCTTGAGGTCCCTTCCAGTCTGGTATTCTGTGATCTGTGGAAGGTGCCTGTGTTATACACGAGTTACCTTTATTTCCTGAATCATGTTGGAATCTGGGACTGCCCATGCACAGTCCCTTAAAGCAATTGTTCTGGAATACATGTGCCTTATAATTTTGTTACACTTACACTGACCAGGGTAATTTTCTTGCAGGCATGACTTCATCTTGTTTTTTTAACTATACTGTAAATAGTTTCCCAGCTTGCTTTGTTGAAATTAACAGAGAAGACATTTGGAATATTGTGTCTGGCTCTGCTGGTGTAGATGTACTGACAGTCTTGGATTTTGGGCAAGAACAGTAGTGGCTGCTTTAAATGTTACAGCTATTACCTTCAGTACTGTGCTTCCAAGAGAAGAAGGATGCTCTACCAAGATCACATGAGCATCACAGTCAGCTTTGAAAGTTAATTTTGTGTAACAATTCTGACCTCTTGTCAGAACAAATAAATAGTTTGTATGAGGCTGTGTAGTTCTCATGAAGACATCCTTTTGCAAGCACTCAGAATGCTGAGGTTGTTTGCTTTATGTACAAAAAAACAAAGCTGATTTTATGCCTGGTGCAAACAGATAATGCACTGGAGTTTCCTGGGGTAACGTTGTTAGGTCTAGCCGTGATTTGTGAGTTGCAATCAAGGAGAAAGGGAAAGTTGCAAACCATTCCATTGTCATAAGTTGCTGAACCATGTTTTGCTTCATTTTCTCTCCACAGTATGTTAAAGAGTAGATAATGTAATAACTAGAGGAATCTAAAATCTGACCTGTTCAGTGGTACAAAATAAGAAACCCCACAACTTTCCAAAATGACACAATTTCCAATGACTTATAAAAGTGGACTATTTTGTGGTAGTATTTCTGTATCCATTATTTACGAAATAGCTTGTGACTTGTGCAAACTTCAGAAACTGAGAACTGAAGAAAGGTTTTTTTCCTCTTTAACACTGTGAATGAAATTAGAAAAAAGCATACTAGTTCAGAAACGTATATGAAAGTGGTAATCATATACAGTCAGAATCTCCAACTGTACATATTGTTTTCCTTTTTTTTGGTCAGTTATTTTTATGTCTAAAACATTTAAGTCACTTGCTGGTTTCCTTTCCAATCCACAGTTTGGTCTTAATTCCTCAACATTTGTTTACTTTTCAGTTGAATTTTAGTGCCCATCCCATTAGAACAGAACACAAATGAAAATGGAAGATTGAACTCATGCATGGTGATACTTAATTGTGTAATGCAGTTGCTCAGTACAATGGCATGGTGATGTTGACTATCATGTTCAAGGATTAGCAGCTAATTTGAAGAAAAAAAGGTTTAAATACTG
The DNA here is from genome assembly GCF_033783945.1 of Neopsephotus bourkii. Classification (NCBI taxonomy): domain Eukaryota; kingdom Metazoa; phylum Chordata; class Aves; order Psittaciformes; family Psittacidae; genus Neopsephotus; species Neopsephotus bourkii. Next base: position 68,033 of record NW_026900603.1, read on the forward strand.
AAATAAGATTTTATATTTTGCCTGTCAGTAGTTTCCTGGTTGCTATTGCAAACCCAGCGTATTTATGCAGTGGTTTTCAATGCCATAATGGTTGCAGCGCCAGTTTGTCTTCAGGTTTTACTGGCAAAAATAGGCAAGCAAAAATCCTGACTACCCTGGAGCCAGAGATATTCCGTGCTACTGGAAAGTGTGCCTGAGGAGAGATTTTTGTATATATTTCTACCTTTGCCATTTATTTTCTCGGCTAAATTCTGCCTCTAAATGCTGTCTGCTGATCACTCATTGCACAATGGAGCAAGTCAGGACTGTGAACTGCTGAGCTTGTGTACTGACTGTGGTGCTGTATTGCTTTCTGTTCCTGGGCAGTCCTATAAACCACAGTGAGTCAATTTAAAGAGAATTTGCAAGGCTTGTTTTTAAAGTTGTTGTGCTTAGGAGGAGACAAATACAAAGGTCTCAAGTATTAACATTTACCAAAATAGATTTTTTAGTGTAGGTAATTTTATTTTACAGAAGGGTCACAAAAGTGTCTCAGTCCTATCTTTGTATTACTTCCTTTTGTCACAACAAAGTGATGTTTGGAAGCACTTTGAGGAAAGGGACAACATTACGTTGGAAATTCCTTTTAACAGTAATTAGCATTCTGAGGATAATGACATAAGTGTTTCTGGAGATTCAAGTCTTATTCTGGTTATGAACTAGCTGGAAAGAATGCAACCCATTAAGAATATGAATTCTGTAATTACTGTAAGAGTGGGTATGTTGCTTCTGCCATTTTCAGTCACATAAACCCGATTTATCCTATATGAAACAGCCAAGAAAAGTGTATTATTTAAGTGGGAAATTGTAAACATATGCATTTTAATTGAAGAGAGTGAAATTTGGGGGCATGAAAACTGTCATGAAACGTAATTTATAGAAGGGATTATTATGAAGGTTTTTCTGATTCTTGCTGAGTGCTTCACTGAATGCCTCATGACAACATTAAAATTGAATTACTGGTCACAGAGGATGTCCTTGTATCAGCCAAGGTTTTTAGGTAAATGTGAATGAGTACCTTTTATTACTTAGCTGCAAAAACATTTATTTATTTAGCAGCACATTATTTGTTTGTTTCTTTTAAAATCAGCAACGGTGCCTGAGGCGATAAAAGCAGGAGCAGCATCTGCACTTGTGAAGAATTCATTAGTTTTAATGGAACTTTACTTACTTTAGGGAAGAAATCCTTCATCAAGTAGTGTTACTCAGCATTACCTACATACTATGTATGTGCAAGCTGTGCACTGAGGTCTTCCTTCGCTATACGTAGGAAGGACCTGTATTTTTTTTTTTTTTAATCTTTAAGCTTTTTTTCTTTTTAAACTATGCTTTTAGGTTTTATTTAATTTAGGGGCAGTGTATTCAGACTGTCCTGGAAATTTAGGAAGGCTAGAAGCTGCTATCATAATAATCAGAAATTTTCAGTTCAATTACTTGACTCCAGAACCAGCTGGCAGATTAAAAATGAAAACTTCCCTGCTCATTAGCTTCTGATGTGTGGCTAAGGTCACAAACATTTGACATCTCTAGCCTTGAAATCAGTTCTATCTATCTCTGGTATTGTTGGACAGTGTTTCAGAGAGTATTTTCATCTCTTTACACACACCCACTCGTTATACGGATGCATTGCCTCCTGGGATGGGAGGCAGGACCCAGATTCTGCCCTTGCTGAAGATTTTAGCAGTATGGTGTTAAGAATAGAAGCCTTGGCATTGCTAAAATTGCTTCACATGTCCCTTTGTGCCCCACTGCAGTGGCATTGTCTCAAAGCTGTTATATGGAAGATGCTGTTGTTTGGACAGGCAGTAAGCAGGCAACTAGCAGGAACTCTTGCGGTTGCACAGCCCTCTACTGATCCAAGTAAAAGGGGATGAGAAGTAACATCTTCTGCTGGAGGAGTGACAGTGGTGGGTTGTGACTGTGCCACCAGGAGTACAAGACCTCCCTTGGTGGCCTCCACTATGGTTGCTTCCTTGCTTTGAGGCAGGGTAGGGTGCTTTGTCCATAGCTTGGAGAAGGATGGGGTTGATTAGGAATGGTGCTGAAAGGCCATGTGGGTTTGGCTGCACTAGGCAGTAGGGGTGTCCATGGGGAGAGGTTTGTGTGTGTGTGTGCCTCTTGTATCTTGCTAGGTATAGGTCCATAGGGTGAACAGCTGGAACCCCAACGACTTGCTTTGTTGCTCCTGCTGCACGTGTAGAGGACAAGGACAAGATGGTAACTTTTTTGTGTGTGGAAGCCTTTGAGGTCTCTGACTCCCTCTGGTTTATTCGTTTTTTATCAACTTCGTTGTATGGCTGTTCATTGTCTGGGACTACAGAGTGCTGTGCATAAAGATTTTGGTCCTATTTGTGCTATTTCTGACATTTCAAGCTGGTAGCAGTACAGTTATAAATTACGAAGTTGATTCATTTCCATTCCAGTCACAATAACATTTCTCAAGGTACAACTGTAGCCTGAATGTTAAGAGCTGTTTACATTTTTATTTTTCAGTAGTGAGCAATTTCCACCAAAAAAGTTATCCACAGAACATATTTTTCAATGTGAGATTCATATTATTCTTCTCATTTAAGTTAAACAACGTATCTTGGAAATTTTTCCACTCCAGTATCAGTACCAGAAATTTTCCACTCCAGTGTCTGGAGGATATGTTTAGAGCATAAATGGGTATTTAGGAACGCGACAGGCCCATTGGTTTAAGCCATACTGAATACTTGAAAACTGAGTAACGTGGGATAGGTGAAATTCAGCAAGTCTGAGCTGGGCCTTTACCTCTTTGCCTTATGACTAATTCTTGGGCCAGATCTTACGGACTTTTGTTATATTAATCTCAGTTCTCCAATTTATTCCTAACTTGTATCATTTAGTAATCCAGAGGCTTTACTTCTAGGATTTTCTTTTTTTTTTTTTATTAATATATTCTCAACTGTCAGGGTTTTTTTTTTTGTTGTTGTTTTTGTTTTTTAAATTGCATGCTGCATGTATCTTCACAAAAGGCAAAATATATCCATTCATATATAATACTGTAAGGTTTGTATTTCCCATTATGGTCAATCTGTGGATAAAGAATCAGATCTTCCAGAATGTTTCCTGGGATGCTTTGGTTTATTGTTTGTCAGGGTTTGACTTGATTGTTTTGTTTTTGTTTTGATTTTCTGTTGCCTGTGGTTTAGTTTCAGAGTACCACAGAGACTTTGCATACCTTTGTAGCCTTAAAAATGATTGAGCCTAATAGTCTAGCTTCTATGTTTCTGAAAATCAGCAAATGAATACGGAAATAGTATTCCACACTGTAACAGGAGGGACGGAGAAAATGAGTTGTGGTCTCTTCCCTTAACAGATTTTTACTGTTTGCAATCAGAAATTGAAGGAATCATTAGTATTCATGGTGGTAGTATATTAAGACGCCAAAGGAAAACTAAAGTGGCTTTTTTTGATTGCCCAGCTGTGGGTGAATGATGTATCTTATTGCTTCTCTAGAACCAAGCTCAAAAGCTTGTTTCATTCTTCTGTGAGAGCATTTTATTTGGAGCATTTGTTAAGAGTATTTGTTAAGATGGAACTTAAATGATCAAAATGCTGATTTTGCTGTGCTTGAAGCTGTGCTATTTTTTAAGGTGAGGAGTAATAATCTGTTATGACTAATGTTTCTCATTAAAAAAAGTTATTTAAATATGTACATATTTGCTTTTTTTTTTAAGTTTAAACAGAGACCCCCTCTTTTCTGTGAGCTGTATCAGAGAGGAATGGTCAGAAGTCCAGGTATACGTTTCTTATGAGGAGAAAGTATGTCTGAACAAAAGGCTGAATGATGGTTTATACTTAACCGTCTCTGATGTTAGTTTTGGTGGAGTTAGTTTATTCTGTAACACGTCTTTTCTGTGGTAGCTAGCACTTCTCAGTTCTTTCAGCTTATGGGATTTGTATAGGCACTTCCAGAAACTGTTCCATCTCTGGATTTTTTGATTGTGAAAACTCAAAATTTTGAGTATGTTTTCTTCCGTGATACAGCTGTGTCAAAATACTAAGTTGTAACTGCTGCATGATAACAATGACCTTTCTATATTTGGTACTATACTGTCAGTTTATCATTATATAAGTGTGAATGTGTAGTCATGGTTTATTATTATGATTATTAATTTATGTATACCAGGACAGGTTCCAGTTGCATAGACCAGATTAAGCAGAAATGTGGAGCTATTTGGGTGCTAAGTTTGACGTGTACCATATATTTTGCACAGCTTGTGGAGCTCAGGTCAGAATGTCCAATGGTCTTGTTATTTCTTTCTTCTTTCTTGTTTATTTAATTTAAATAATGTGGTCCATTACATAATCCTGGCTTCATATGAAGTGTAAATATATTATTACCTAGTCTACTGAGAATCCCCCATGGACAATGCTGTAACCTGTGCCACTTTGTTCCTCCCTTACTGTGTCTGCTAAACGGTGCCAGCACTGAGGATTTTCACTTGAATGTGTTTCTTACGTTCTGCATTGCCTTTCAGCACACCATCTCCAGAGTGCCTGCTTCTCAAAGGAGTGCATGGGGTGACATAATACCAGATGCAGTCATGGAAACATGTCTGGATCAGTTTCAGAGCCTGATCTGGTCCAGACTTTACTTTTTGCAATTGCAAATACATCTTCTTTCAGTTGCTGCTGCCTCATTCAGCACATTATTTTTTAATTTTTCTAGTTGGAGCCACTGATTTGTACTATCACTAGTTGATCTTTTTTAACCTGTCTCACTATTCCTCTTCTCCCAACCCATCTCTCCTCCTCCCAGCATAAAAACTCACTTGTAAAGCTTAGGTGTACTTCCCTAAAAAAATGGAGACAGATTATTTATTTTGTTGTTAGTTCTCCCAATTCTACAGACATTACAGAGGCTTTTTTCATGATGGCTGGATGCACCACCTAAATTGCTTGCATGAACAAACTTCTCAAACTTAATTCACAGGCTTTGGGTGAAAATTTTGTGTCTGACGATCTCTAGTTGCTGTATGAATTATACTCACTTGGTCATTGAGATGTTTACCCTGTAAATATCGTAATTAACAAAGGACTACATAATTAATTTGAGTCAACTGAAAGTAGACCTTGATTAATTCACTGTCTGTGAGGTCAGGCAACAGGGAATAGTTGCCATATGCTGACTCTAGCTTCACAACACCGAAGGGCACTGCGTGTTTTCTAAGCAATTGGGAACTGGAGCAGCACATTACAACTACTTCCCAAAGCCCTGGGAGAGCAGGAGAAGAACAGAGAACAAAACATAAGAGGCATTGCATATCTGGGCCACTGATGGAGCCTTGACAAAGTCCAGAGCTGGCTGTGGACCAGAATCTGCCATTTAAAATCATTTTATGCCTGGTTTAACATGTTAGAAACCTGTAACCAGTAGCTAGTAGAAAGCAAGTATGATTGTTCAACATCAGCCACTGCCTTCAAAAAACTGAGGAATTAATTTGAAGAAGCCTCAAAATATATGTAGGATATTGAGTGTGTAGCAGGCTTAGATTTGTATTTGAACTGCTTGGCAGATGCTGTTGTCATTTTACACCATATTGCAGCGCTACAGTTAAAATGTAAACTACAGCCGCTATTACTGGTGGTCACCTTCATTTCTCTTTCCTTTCCTCCTATATTTTTCTTGCTTCCTTCGTAGTGCCCCCTTTTAGTAATCTGTAATGATGGTTACTGTTAAGTCTTATTTGGACGTTAAAAAGAAACAGGGAAGATGACTGAGAGAAAGCAAGAAATGTAAGAAATAAAGGAGAATGGAGAATAAAATGGCTTTTTTTCTTTCTTTTTTTTCCCCCAAAGTGTGGAGGGCAGCATGTTTCAGTCTTGGGCTTAATAGTAATAGTACTAATACATTTTCCTGATGCTTTGACCCAGGGCTGGGTTTGGGGCTATGTTGAATTTCCACCTGCCCAAACTCAAACTCTTCCCATTTCCTAATTGTCATAAATTTGGATATATGAATATATATGGATATATTAATGTTACTGCTTTAGTTATCTTTAATTTCTGACACTTTCACACATGCATGTTCATATATGTGTTTATTTAAAAAAACTAGGTGCAACTTCAGCAGAGGTGAGATAATTCTCATGTTCATAACGAGATGCATCTTAGATGAGCAAATTAAGAATTAGGATCTTCATTTCTTGGGAAACAGTCCCATTTCAGGTAAATGTGGATTTCCCTAGGTCTTGTGTGTTCTCAGTGAACGTCCTGATATGATGTCAGGATTTTCTCTCTGTTTTTGGCAGAGAACTGGTGTCAGTAACACTTTCTTCAAAATTTCATATTTGATGAAATGATCTTTTTTTTTTTTATGAAACCTTTGTCTGTACAACGTAATTTTGTGCAATTAAGAAATAAATAGATCAGCTTTTTTACTAGAGAACTTTATATTTAACCCTGTAAATATGTTTACATGGGATGTTCATAAGAGGGGCAGATAAGTATCATGGAAATTATCTTGGTGAGATTGGATTTTTTTGAAATTAATGTTTTTTAAATTGCTGGGCTGTGGAGGTTTTCCATTCCCCTTTTGGGTAGTAGGTGCCTTGTACACTATGAATTTTATTGTACGAACAGTTACAGAAGGACAGTATTAGTAGCATTTTCTGCAGTTAATTATAGGAGTCATTTAAGTTGGAAAAGACCATTAAGATCATCAAGTCCAACCATTAACCTAGTACTGCCAAGTCCAGCACTAAATCTTGTCCTTAAGCACCATGTTTTTTTAAATACCTCCAGGGATGGTGGCTCAACTACTTCCCTTATACACCTCTTCAAGTGCTTGATAACCCTTTCAGTGAAGAAATTTTTCCTATATCCAATCTAAATCTAATACACTAACATTTTAGTGGAGGTTAGATGGCTTGTGAGAAAGTTTCTTGTTTCCTGGTCTCACTAAGAAAAACTATCTTTCTGGCATCATCTCCTACTGCTCCTTTTAATTAGTTGTCTGCTGGCAATGTTTCTTTCAGTGCCGCCTCAAGCTATCAAGTATGGAATTTGAAAGGGACACACTGATGCTCATTTGCTGATTTGCAAGAGCTGTATTCTCGTTGGGAGGGATTTTTGTCGCTTCAGCTGTTGAGTTTCAATTAGCTGCTAGTGTAGATGTCAAAAAGTACTACACAGAGTGTGGGCAATTATTTCTGACGTTTTTGTTGATGTGCTTCAAAGGCCTTGGGGTCTGTGCAAGTTGTAAGAGATTGTATACCTTCCTGAGATGACACAGAGTTGGGAAAAAGCTATTATCTTGCTGCCTCATGGGCAGAGCTACAGTCTTATAATTGTTGCTAATTTTTTTAATGGCCTGTGACCTTATATGCAAGTCATCCGTCTGAACAAGAAAGGGCTTGAAGCTGAGACTACCAGCTCACCCTGATGTGCTTGGTGCGTGCAACTTCCACCACCTATTATGATGAATTCTTACAAAATGTGATGTTATCGCTCTTTTTCTGTAAGTGATTTCATTGAAGGATGGGATACAATTGCTGCAATTTACTGCACTGTTTCCTTGTGTGGTCTCTTTAGTTGAAATGTATGTTACAACCATGGAGGGAAAGGTCAGTGGTTTTGTAATACATTAAACCTTAGATTTTTTTTTTTGTTTTTTGGAGACATAACTCACTTAGCTTCATGTGTACCTGTTCCGCTCTGTGTGATCTGATCTGCTACTGTAGTACCTGGGTAAAAGCTGCACCTGCAAGTGGGGCGAGCGGTGAAAATACCTGGCTGCATTCAGCATCTACATTCAAGGCAATTTTCAGAAGCACATTTTCCCAGAGTCAGCTTGATTGCTCTCTCTTATGTGAATGGGGCCTCTTTGTTACAGTATGAAGCAAGGGATGCTGGAAAGAGCTATTGGAGGAGTCAGATCTGCTGTCATGGAGGTGAGGTCTCTTTAACAAAAACATAAAATAAAATACAGCATATGGGGAACCACAGACATGACCAGCTGAACTCTGGCATGTTAGCAAAAGGCAGCATCTGCTCTGTAATTCTTGTGAAGGACAAGACTAATCTCATTGAATCATTATTTCTCATGAGATAATCTCTTTTTGCTTAGCTCAATCGGCGTTGTTAATACTGTTTGCTAGGCAAGATATGTACTGCTAGGATCTACTGAAAGGCCTTGGTGTAGTGACTGGTTACAGCCATGGAGAAGATGGCATAGGTTCACTGTGGAGTCATAATATGCATAATGATGCATAAACTCACTCTTCAGGGAATTTAAGAGTAATTTTTAAGTACTGTAGCCCCAAAGAAAATGGAATCAGTTGAGTGAATTATTGTAAAATGTGATAAGGGGAAAAAAAATACTTTGAATATTGAATGTCAGTTAAGACTGTGTTTAAAAGATATAGAAATGTGATAAAAACTAAAATGACAAGATGAATTATGTTTAGCTTTTCAGTGCAAATTCCAGCTCACACTTAAGGTTTGTATACTGCAAAAATGGCAACCTATTTAGTTCTGTGTTTGGTGGTACTTGAATCTCCTTAGGCAGATAAGCAGTATATCTAATTTTAAGCCAGCATAGAAACTTCAATTCAGTCCAAACAGTCATTCGATTTTCTGCCACAAGAGTCCTGTTCAGAGTTGCTGGGTTATCTTTACCTCATACTGCACTGTGCTACTTTAATGTATGCCAAATGCTGATTCCCTTGCTGCTACTGCTAATGTAGCATGTGCCTTCTCTGCATCTAAGAGAAGGAGAAGCTGCACCTGCCAGCAGGAGATGTTAGCAACCCCAAATTTCATTATCTTCTCACCTCCAGTAATTTCCCTTTATACCTCCCCTTGACTGGAGGAACAGAAAATGTTGCTGGTAAAGTATCATGGTCTCAAGTGGCTGTTGCATATTTTCTGAGAAATGGCATTACATGTGTGACTTCCAGTATTCCTAAAAGCAGCTGAAAAGATCTGTGAGAAGAACTCAATAATAAAAATATCAGAAAGTAACTTACAAACACACTGGAAAATGCTTTTGTTTGAAAATTGGTTAGTATGACTACTACCTCATGTTTTGCCATTGTAATTTCAACGTACTTCTAGCTGACATTATCATTGCATCTAGAGTGAGTGGAGATTAACACAGCATTTCCTCTGAAAGCTGTGGTTATAAGCTTCCAGCTGGAATGCACATTTGCTTTAGTTCCATCAATTCTGTAAGAACAGCCTCATGAAATAATGTGAGGGTAGAAGGAAAAGAAAATAGAACTGAAAATAAGAAATCTTCTGAAATCTGTTGGGTACTGGATATTGCTAAATCCAATTTTCAACCTAGAATTCTGGGGAACTATTTTCAGAATTAGGAATTATGGGGGTACCAGGTAATTTTCTCTATTTAGAATCTGCAAGTCCATGCTGAAGATAAGGATGCTGACACCAGAATGTCCAGCACCTTTTAAAACAACCCTGGGTAGGTAGCCTTGTATTCTTAATTTGGGTTTTGTTTAGTCAGTTTGCAGGCCACACTGAGTAGTTTCAATTAGAGCTTTACCTTTGATTCTTTTCTTAGAAGTGGTCACTGCACTGGCACTAAGCATTTTTAGAGCTATATATTGGGGAGGGTGGGGGTTGCAAAGTAAAATCAGCTATCATGATACAATAGCCTTTATGACAAAATAAGAGACAAAGAGCAATTTGATTTTCCAGGCAATCATGCTTGGCTCCTGAGAATTGCAAGACGACAGCTAAGACTTCTGAATGCCCTGTATCAGGGCTTCCTAATCTTGTGGGATATCCTGAGAATGGTCAGTTTGCTGCTTTTCTATGGAAGAAACACAAGCAAAGATGAATTTGGGTGCTGAGTGGGGTGATTGTCCCAAAAATCTTTTATAAAGTAAAAATTTACTGTAAAAGATTAGTGGACTCTAAAATACTGTTGTTGCTAGGGAATTTTTCTTGTTTGTTGTTGTAACTCTAATATATTCCACTCAGATTTATATAATGCTGTTAGTTTCATGTTTCAAACCATTTTCCATTTCCTTTGCTTGCTCTGTTATATTTAGTAACACACCAAAGAGGGCTGAAAGTGAACAAGAAAGAGTACAAGGAAGCATGTGCATGCATGCATGCATGCGCGTGTTTATGTGTATTTGTGTGTGTGCAGGGAGAAGGAGCAGGTACAGTTTTAGAGCTGGAAACAATTTTCAGACAGAGGCATCTCTGCTGACATCAAAGAAGGTCGTAGCTATGCTAACAACTGAGCCTTGGGAGAAAGGCTTATTCTCTCTCTGCTAAAGTAAAATTTACACCACAGCAGCTGGATTGAGCTCCTGCTCTGCCTGATCTCTTTGAGATTCTGGTGATTCAGCCCTATGAGGAGAAGGTGTCCTAAGGCATTTCGCTGTCAGACCATCTCATTTGAAGCTCTTGGAGAACGCCTGTTGAAGAGCATTCGGTGTGTACACTGGCAGCATCAGTGGTGCTGTGAAAGCTTTCCTCTGAGGAGCTGCTTCCACAAGTAGGTATGGTCTCCACTGCTGAGAGCAGCTGTGATCCCTGCACAGCCAGATGACAAACTGGCATGTGTACAGAAGATTCTGCATGAATGTGACATGGTATCTTAGCTGCAGTAGGCCATCACAGCTGAAGGGGTCCCTTGAAGGTTGTCTGTCATGCAGTCTAATTGGGAACTTCTGTCTATTCTTGTCCCACTATGAAAATTTTCTCTAGCAAGGAATAAACTCTCATTAAAAAAATTTGCAAAAAGTTTTTTTGCTATGGATAGTGCTAGGGCAGGGTAAAAAGTGAAGGGAGGAGTAATGACAGTCCACACCAAATTATAATGTTTTGTATCAGCATGTTCCTAGACCTAATTATAGAGATCTGAAGTGACTCTAAAGGGGGACTTCTCATCCATGTCTATCCAGAATAATATATTTCAAATAATAAGCATTAGGTGTTAGGATTAGATTTGTAAAATTCAGAAGCTCACAATGTAATACGAAAATGTATCTGCATTTGTTGCCTTGTTCTGCCTGAATGCAAGTGGACTGCTGAGCTTCTAAGTACAGCCTTTACACCTAATAATACCTCTTACAATGACTTGTGGAAACTTGAATGCATACATACATGCATCTTCTTTGGCTGTCTCCCAGACTTGCTATGTGAAGCCCAGTGGTCTCTATGTTGTTTTTAGTCTTGAAAGGTCAGATGAGAGAGATGCACAGAGCCATCAAACCTCTTGGCATTAACTGTTTACTTGCATCTTCAGCAAGTATGGAGCTGAAGTTCTGTTCTGAAAAAATACCTTAAAGAGGCACTTTGGTAGGGTGTGTTGTGAATTTTTTCTATGAACGTCAACTCTGCAGTGGAGTCACTGAGTAATGATGGTTTAATAAGGTGTCTAGGCGTGTTTTAGTGCAATTTCTGTCTGCAGCACATATTGTATCCTTCAGAAACATTTTCAGAGGATGTCATTGAAATTCTGTCATAGATAGCTTTGCAATAATTGGACTGTTAAGAGCAAATGAGAGCCCTTGACTGATGAAGAGGTGCTGAACCATCTCGTGAGGGATGGTAAAGACATTTATGAGCTGGTGTATCTTTGCAAATGAAAAGGAAATATTTTGTATGTCAGTCTAGTATTGTCGTTACTATATTGTCATTAATTCCAGCCTTTTCCACGTGTTACTTAGCTGGCTGTAATTCTTGGAAGCAGCTTGTTGAGGACAATATCCTGCATAGTAGTCTCTGCAGAAGTAATGCATTTGCTCTTTGCTATTAGTAAAGAGAAAATTAACCCTCTTTTGAGCTTTTCTGGCCAAGCTACTTGCTGAACAAATGAAATGTTCCCTGAATAAAGCTCTGCAGCAAAGACCCAAATACTTTAAGCTGCTCTGAGGCTTAAATAGTACTAAAAGTAAAACACATGAACTGGTAATACTTATTTTTCTCAGGAAAACACTTTTGAAGGCCAAGTAGAGAAAGTTTCCAAATGTAGAAATATGAATGCAACAATGAACTTGAGGCTGGACTGCAAACAGCTGTATTTCCTCTGTGTTTTAAGGTCGTGCTCAGCCATTTGATCTTGCATTATTCCAACTCCATATATTTTACCTTCACAATCTCAAATTCCAAGGATGAGATCCCTCACTTTAATGATTTGAGGACACTGTGATGTCTGTTAATACTGATATGATGGCAATAATGAGTTGGGAGATTTTTCTGTTAGCTTTTTTGTATAACTTCTAACTGCTGTTCTTAGGAAAGCAGGTGAAATATTTAACTTATGGTTGCTTCCATTAGAAAGGAAAAATGTGTGTGTGTGAGGAAGGGGTGGGTTAAGAGTTAGAACAAACATAATTGAGGTTGGTTGTGAAAATGGGTGTAGTGGTATCATATACTGTTTGTCCTTGAAGGTGCAGTGCAAAAGGAGTATTTAGTGTACTGCATATTATGCTTTTCTATAATCATATTAGGTGTGATATTTGCTGGGAAAGCTGCACACAACGAACTTCAAATATAGTAGTTATAATTATCCTGTAATAAAAATTAGCGTGTTTTGGATGCATCTTGTGTTAACCAATAACAATATCTCAGAATTTAAGAAGCTTCATGGTAGTTTTGTTCTGAAAATCACCATTGAAAAAGCAATTTTTTTCAGTCTTAAAGAAAAACTTCTCTCATGGCTAGACCTCATCCAGTATTTTGAAAACTATTTCAGGTGTTTGTAGGAGAAGTGTGCTATAATAATTCATCCTCTTGCCTCTGTCAGTTGTTAAATGTGCAAATCAGAACTCTGACGTGACTGTGCTTCTCAAAGGATTTGTTTATGCCTTAGGGTTTATATACATGTGGGCTTTGTCACATGTTTGTAAGGGACAAATATTTCTTGCATCCATACTCACAAAGAGCTTTTTTGCATATAGTCATTTGTGACAGCTCCCGAGAATAGGTGGAAGAAAATATGCCTCTTCAGCCTAATTATATTTTGAGTTTCTGTTTTGATGTATTTTTAATCTTGCTATTGGTTGATGTAGATTAGTGGTTTTGATGCACTATATGCCTTCAAAGATATTTCACAGGTTGACTCAGAAGTTGAACAGCTGGTGCACAGGAATTGGTTCAGGCAAGTTAAACTGAGTTAAAATGAGGTGTACTGATCAATATACACAAAGTAAGCAACTAAACATAGAATCATGGAATCATAGAATAGTTAGGGTTGGAAGGACCTTAAGATCATCTAGTTCCAACCCCCTCTGCCATGGGCAGGGACACCTCCCACTAACCATGTTACGCAAGGCTTTGTCCAAAATGGCCTTGAACAGTGCCAGGGATGGAGCATTCGCAACTTCCTTGAACAACCTATTCCAGTGCCTCACCACCCTCACAGGAAAGAATTTCCTCCTTATAGCCAATCTAAACTTCCCCTGTTTAAGTTTGAACCCATTACCCCTTCTTCTGTCACTACAGCAGCTAATGAAGAGCCCGTCCCCAGCATTTTTATAGGCCCCCTTCAGATACTGGAAGGCTGCTATGAGGCCTCCATGCAGCCTTCTCTTCTCCAGGCTGAACAGCCCCAACTTTCTCAGCCTATCTTCATACAGAAGGTGCTCCAGTCCCCTGATCATCCTCGTGTCCCTCCTCTGGACTTGTTCCAACACTTCCATGTCCTTTTTATGTTGAGGACACCAGAACTGCACAAAATACTCCAAGTGAGGTCTCACGAGAGCAGAGTAGAGGGGCAGGATCACCTCCTTCGACCTGCTGGTCATGCTCCTTTTGATGCAGCCCAGGATACGGTTTTCTTACTGGGCTGCAAGCACACACTGCAGCCAGCTCATGTTCAGTTTCTCATCAACCAACACCCCCAAGTCCTTCTCTGCAGGGCTGCTCTGAATCTCTTCTCTTCCAAACCTGTAGCTGTGCCTGGGGTTGTTCCAATCCAGGTGTAGGACCTTGCACTTGGCATGGTTAAACTTCATGAGGTTGGCATCAGCCCACCTCACAAGCGTGTCAAGGTCCCTCTGGATGGCATTCCTTCCCTCGAGCGTATCAACCGAACCACACAGCTTGGTGTCATCAGCAAACTTGCTGAGGGCGCACTCAATCCCACTGTCCATGTCACCGACAAAGATGTTGAACAAGACTGGCCCGAACACTGATCCCTGAGGGACATCACTCGCTACTGGTCTCCAGCTGGACATTGAGCCATTGACCACAACTGTTTGTGTGCGGCCATCCAGCCAGTTCTTTATCCACCGAGTGGTCAACCTATCAAGCTGATGTCTCTCCAATTTAGAGAGAAGAATGTCGTGTGGGACAGTGTCGAACTCTTTGCACAAGTCCAGGTAGATGACGTCAACTGCTCTCTCCCTGTCCATCAGTTCCGTAGCCCCATCATGTCCATAGCCCCATAGAAGTCCACCTAATTGGTCAGGCAGGGTTTTCCCTTAGTGAAGCCATGTTGGCTGTCACCAAGCACCTTGTTGTTTTTCATGTGCCTTAGCATGCCTTCTGGGAGAATCTGCTGCAAGATTTTGCCAGGCACAGAGGTGAGACTGACTGGTCTGTAATTCCCTGGGTCATGCATTTTCCCCTTCTTGAAAATGGGGGTTATATTTCCCTTCTTCCAGTCATCGGGAACTTCACCTGACTGCCATGATTTTTCAAATATGACGCACAGTGTCTTAGCAACTATTTGCCAGCTCCTTCAGGACCCGTGGGTGGATTTCATCAGGTCCCATGGACTTGTGCATGTTCAGGTTCTTAAGATGACCTCGAACTGCATCCTCTCCTACAGTGGTCCTAAGGTCTTCATTCTCACAGTCCCTGTGTCTGTCTTCCAAGACTTGGGTGGTGTGGTCAGACCATTTGCCAGTGAAGACTGAAGCTAAGAAGTCATAAAGAACCTCAGCTTTCTCCAAATCCAGGGTAGCCAGTTGTCTTGATAGCTTCCAGAGAGGGCCCATGTTGGCCCTAGTCTGTCTTTTGTTTGCAATGTGCCTATACAATCCCTTCCTGTTATCTTTCACATCCCTAGCCAAATTTGATTCTAACTGGGCCTTAGCTTCCCTAACCTGGTCTCTAGCTTCTCAGACAACATCCCTGTACTCTTCCCAGGCCTCCTGTCCTTGCTTCCACTTTCTATAAGACTCTTTTTTCATTTGAATTTTCCTCAGCAGCTCCTTATCCATCCAAGAAGGTCTCCTGGCCCTCCTGCTGCATTTCCTTCTAGTTGGGATGCAACACTCCTGAGCTTGTAGCAGGTGATCCTTGAATATCAACCAACGGTCTTGGGCTGCCCTGCCCTCTAGGGCTGTATCTCATGTCACCTTACTAAGCAGGTTCCTGAAGAGGCCAAAGTCTGCTCTCTAAACATAAAATATGGTCTTATAAAACAAAATTGTGCCTTAAAGTGAAACTCTGGATTTAGTAGCTTGTTTAAGAAGTCTTGTTTGCCAAATATAGAAGTTTGAAAATGAGTTATAAACTTGTTGCTGTAGCATCTGGTGTATCTCTTAAGCCAAAAAGCTGCTGAAAAAATATAGTAAAAACTGGAAATTAAATGGAGGGCAACATCTGGGGTTTTACTAGTTTAGTGCTAGTCAGCTTCAGATTAGTTAACACAGATAATTAATGTGGAGGATTTTCTGGCAGCAAAATTGTAATTGCATTCTGCAAAGGAAGAAACTATTTTTTTGTATACAGTTTATCTAGTTTTTAAGGTTTTTTTAAATTAAAATGTTATTTTTGAGGTTAAACTGTAGCCTCAGTGTCAGTCTTATTCACTCATTTCATAAGCATGATTGTACTGATGAATTACCACATCCAGGACTTTCCAGTTAAAGGCTGTAGAGTTTGTTGTACAGTTTTGACCTGGACTGATGGATTGCACAGCAAAGGAACAGATCTGCAGCTGCATTCACTTTCATTTAAGGGGTGATTTGAGGAAAGTAAGCAGTGTACCATCTTGAGCTAAATCTATACAATCCAGAAGAAATTGAAGTAAGAAATAATTGAGCTAAAACATTGACAGATTTCTGTAGTTTACATAGCTTTTACTTTGGTGGTTAAGATAGATACCATACATAATTGTTTTGTTGCAGATGGTGCATATTTAGTTGTCTTTTGATTTACGCACTTCAAAGTAGCAATTCTTCTGTGCAAGGGTTCATTCTGTTTCCTATGCTTCCTTTTTAATTAAGAATGAATCAGAAATTGCCTGCTACTATGCATGATATAAATGATAGACCTGTAATTTATTAATTTATTGTATGTGTGGATTAACTACTCACCATTTCATCAGTATTCCCTGTTTACTTACGCTTTTCTGTAGGTGTTATTACGTAGCACCTGAAATGTGGAATGTGCTAGAATTAGTGCACACCATGCTCTCAGTGTCTGATAGCTGGGATGGGGAGGTCTGCTTTCTTTGTGTGTTTAAAGCAACATCTGTAGTAAACTTTTTGTCTAAGGGCTCCTGAAAAACTGTGAACAATTTACTTCAGACTCTACCTTGGATAACATTTTGGACAAATGCCGTCCTTTGCAGTCTGTGTTCTCATTTAAATGCATGTTTTCTTGTCAAGACCACAGAAATTGGGAAACTGCAATGAGCAAAGAGGAAAGGTGGTGCAGAGGCCTGAAAAGCTCAGGTTTCATCTGCCTTTGCTGATGATTTCCTGTGTTTCCACAAATCTTGTAGCCTTTTTATTCCTTAAAAAAAAAAAATCAAAAACCAAAACACCATAAAACAGAACAGTAAGAAGTCATCTGGTTGCAAGGAATCATCAAAAAGCTTCTTTGTCCCTTATGCTCCCATTTATTACCTGTTTACATCACAGAATGATGTATTTCCAGCTGTATTCAGAATACATCAAAGTAGTACTTCTGGGTTTTTGATATTTTGAAAAATTTTTCAAAGTGAAGCTTTTAGCTGCTGCCAGGTGAAAAGTTCCTTGCATGCCATTTCTATGGTTCCTCATTAGGCTGAACATCCTGATTATTATTATTATCTCATGCTTTGCACTGGCTCACACTGGAGTAATTTTGAAAGTGTGTGGTTTTGCAAAACACAGTAATCCTACTTTTGTAAGTACTCTTTAAA
Organism: Neopsephotus bourkii; assembly: GCF_033783945.1. Taxonomy (NCBI): domain Eukaryota; kingdom Metazoa; phylum Chordata; class Aves; order Psittaciformes; family Psittacidae; genus Neopsephotus; species Neopsephotus bourkii. Next base: position 85,161 of record NW_026900603.1, read on the forward strand.
TTCCATGCTAGTGTGCTTAAAAAAAATGCTGTTTGCATGGAGTGAAGGACGCTAAATATTTTAAAAATCTGTAGAACATTCTCATGAGTTTTGATATACTGATGTCATAATGATATTACTGAACTTACCCTCATTACGCACCAATAGTTGTTTATTGTAAGTTTATTTGTGGTAAATTTTAGGAATGTAATCAGTTTGCCTTTTTATATCAATATTTAAACACGTTTTCTTTATGCTAAGGTCCTGTGTTACAGTATGTAGACTATTTAGTTATAATGAGTTCCCTTTTATTTTAAAAGAACCTGCACAGTGAGAAGCAGTTGTGAAATTTGCTTCTCTGTGAAAAAAAGATGTTTATCTCTGTTAGTTGAATGGCATCACTGCAGTACAGGGTTGCAGGGGTTAACTTCTCGTGCTAACACATGAAAATTGGTATGCAAGTGGGAAGTTGAATGAATGGTGGGAGGTTTTTATCCCTTATCCCCAGGAGTTTGGCAGAGCTTGCATGAGAAAAATGGCTCTCATCATCCTCTTAAAGAACAGTGGGCTTCTGTTGTGTTTCTGCTAAATGCTAACTCTATGGTATTTTTAACAGGGAGTAGATTCCTTGTTCATGAATGTTTCTGTAGAAAAATGATATGCAAATGAGTAAAAGTCATAGGCTGAGGCTACATCACATATCTGCTAGCCAGGCTGGTGGAGGAATGGGCAGGTTTGTCAGCTGGGGATACAAACTGGCATTTGCAAAATGCTGGGACTTGTTTTAAATAGTCTGAACAGCCTCAGGGCAGTGAGCTGGTAGGGTCCAGAACTGGTATGGAGAATGATGTGTTTGAGGAAGTGAGCAGCAAATATAAACTTACACTACCAAGCAGCAGCTACTTGTCTGTGTTGGCATCCTGTTGGTAGCTCATTAGGAATGAGTTTGTAGTTGAGAAAGAGGAAAAGGAATGATTTATGACTAAAGAGAGGATCTCTGCTAATTCACAAACATTAAATTTAGAACAGTGCCTCGGGGGTAGAAAACCCCAAGCCTCAAATGCTGTGTCTGTACTTTTCAAAACCAGAAAGTTACAAATCCTCAGGGTGTAAATGCACAGGGGTGAGTTGCAGACACAATACTGAGCTTACCTTCACCAGGGGCAATCACAGCTTCTCAAACTCATTTTCTCTAACGATCTTTATGTCAGTTTCCCAGGCTAGTCTAGGTGTCGGTTTCCTGGCTGAAATAGGAGTCATGGTGCTAATTTTCATCATAACAATGCCACAAGAGAGGTGAATCTATCAGTATTTATTGGAAGTGTATTTGTCTGGTAATAATGGTGCTTCTATTATGCTCTAAAATGAAGGATTGCAGAGCTTTTTGCATATATTTTTGCAATATTGCAATATATGGCAAATTTGCTAATGGAGGTCTTGGTTAATCTAGCTTCTGCAGTTCTGATGCATACAGATCCCACAAAGGGATGGCGTATTACAGATTGCTTTTACCTAGGAAATTTATGGTTTTCAGTCTGCAGAAACCGAAGGCACGTGCTCAACTCTTCATCTCTGAGGAAACTACTTTTATATTTAAGAGCTGAATTTTCAATGGTGTGTATAAGGACTGTTTCAGCCATTTGCCCTTCCCACATTCAATTTTTTAGTACTTCTCCGTTCATTTTATGCCTCCATGTATTAAACAATAACTTTTTTTTAAAACAAGCAAAGCTGTTTTCTGTGATGTTTTATTTCTAGTTATGTTTTTACTAGAGACATATTCTATCGATAGCACTTACTTAATGACTTCACCTCCTTACTTGCACATCTGTGAGCTGTAGGGGACAGCGGTGAGAATCTATTACATGACTTTTAAGTAGGAAGATGACAAACCTTTTTTTTTTTTTTTTTTTTTTCCTTCCAGAAAATACTAAGCAATCTGTCTGGACAAAAAAAAGAAAAGCTTAGTGTGGTAAATGTACTGTCAGAGAGGTGGAGAGCATTTGGGGAAGGAGGAATACTCCAACCCAGACAGCCTTTGAGTTCTGCTGATGAACCAGAAGGGTATTTAATTCAGTATTCTCCCCACCCTCCTTGTTCATCTTACTTCCTTAAGAGAGCAGGCACTGGAAACTGTTTCCCCTTTCAATTTTCTGTTGCCTTGGGCTTTCACTCCATTCCCATGGTGACTGCAATTTTTTGAGAATTGGCCCAATAAACCATGGTGGTATTTTCATCATATTCTGTACCGTAGCATTGCCAGTAGTACAGTGCTTATCACAGGGCTAAAAATCCCGATGTTGAGGCAAACTGGAGAAGAAAGATGTGTGTACCCGAGACAGTTCTTTTGTGGTTAGGTTAAATAAACAAGTCAACTTGATAATATATAGCTCTCCTCTCTTCCTGTGGGTAGTATTTTCTTACATGCCCATAATGTTGCATAAGTCTGAGTTTCTAGAAGTCTGTAGCTTTTTTCTAAACAGTAGAAGAAACCTACTTCAGATGAAGTAATGAAGATTTAAGCTGTGACTAAATGGTCTTCTAGACTATTTAGATGTTTAATAGTCTGAATATTTTAAATTGCTGGCTATTTGTGAGCCTATTTTTTGTATACGATTTTCAGAAAACAGTATTTTACTTTACAAAAAGATGGAAAATTAAGTGAGGATATCAGCTAATGTATAAACTTGTTATAGCCCTTGTGTCTTAACCAGAACCAAAAGGAAGAAACTGGTAAGGAACTTAGGGTATATGATAGAATCATATAATTACAGGATATCAGGTTGGAAGGGACCAGAATCATCTGGTCCAACCTTTCTTGGAAAAGCGTGACCTAGACTAGATATCTAGATGTCTCAGCACCCTGCCCAGCCAAATCTTAGAAGTGTCTAATGTTGGGGAATCCACCAGTTCAGGGGGTGATTATGCCAATGGCTGGTTGTTCTCATTGTGAAAAATTTGCCTATTGTATCCAGTATTGTTGCAGCACCACAAATAAGTCAAAACTAGCTAGTGTATGAACGTGTGTGTGTGCATCTGTGCAAGTAATGGTTTATGAGCAGTAAGGGGTGTGTCTTGCTTTCAGATAGGGGTAGATTTGTTAGCTCTTCAGGAAGAAGCCTGGATTTTTGTAAGAGGAGTCCCCAATGGCCGTGATCCATGCTGTGCCTGCTACACTGAATGGCTGTGGCTTAAAGCTAAGAGGAGGTTTAGGTAAATATAAAACCAAAATGTAGAGAATAGTAGGAGATATGATTACACATGGTAAGCACTTTTCAGTGCTAATAATCAGGTTTTTGGCTCTAATCTTGCTGAAATAATTTCCAACTGACTTCAAATGTGTTTGGAGTGAATCATGCTAAACCTCCCATATGCTTCTAGCATACTATCTGGAAAAGGTCCGATTTTTGAGTTGAAACTGATGATCATTGAAGACCATTGCATGTGGGATTCCGAAGAAGATTCTTCAGAGTGGATATTTATGTTTTGTAGAGCCCTTCTGAAGCTAGTAGCATCTCCTGTTTGCTTCATCATTTAATCATGGAGGTAACTTTGGAAATTCAGGGTCTAGTGGTGCACTGGATTGAATGCTAGGTTTAATTTAACCCTTCCCTGGATGGGGGGTGGAAAGAAGAATAAGTGTTTAATCAGGAAGGAAGTATTTTTTTGCAGCTCTAAAGAAAATTGCTCCTTTCACTGAGAGAGAAAATTGCTCTTTCTTTGAGAAGCACTGAAAAGGTTGGCCAGTATGGTGACTGAATGATTTAAGGAAATGGTCACAATGAACTTTTCTAGTACTGCCAATAATGCATTTTGCTTTTTTATGTCCACTTTTAGTATGTATTCAATATGAGTTTTTTAAAATTTGAAAAGGAACTATAATTTATTTGCTTTTATAACTTAGCATCATATTCTTTAAATCTTATTTGCAAAATTGTTAGCTTCCTCTAAGTACCAGTGTGAGCTATAAAAATGGCTAGAACTGTCAGTACATATGAAAGGAAAATAATTTCTGATCTGCTCTTGTAAATATGTATTATAAGTAGTTTTCCCTGTGTTTTGGTAAGTATAAGTGCTGTCAAGCAGTGTCCAGTGTGTGTTGAGTAATAACAGAGCATGAAAATAGGGGAAGGGGCCATGCTGGCAGCAGTGCTGTCCGTTACAAGTTTTACCTAAAACAGAATAGAAGAAAATCTTAGTGTTCCAGTTAAGTGAACATAGGAAGAATGCGCTTAATGTTAGTAGCATGCTGAGTTTGCTTGCCTGTCCATAATGGTCACTTCTACTGTAAAAAGAGGTCTTTTAAAGTACATCATGATCGTAGTAAAATTCTAGTATCCACTGCATACTTGTGTGGGTTTTTTATTTGATTGGTGATTGGTTTAATTTTAATTTTTTGGGCACCTGTTTAATATCATGATCCATTCTGTGGTGGGTTTCTTGGGTTTCTCCTTTTCCTTTTTTTTTTTTTTTTGGTTGCCAGGTCTCCTGTAAAAGAATTAGGGACCTACCCTTGAGATCAGAATGAGGTCTGTAGTTGCCATAAGCTGTGGAGTGTGTGGTGTTCCATGCTAGCTCTTCGTACAATGACACAGAGAAGAATTGAGGGGAAATGGTGGCGAGTGGATCACTGAACTGCATGAAGCCACAGGGCAGTTCTCATTCGAGGAAGTGTGTGGAGGTGTGGCTGCAGTAATGGCCAGAATGTTACTCTGAACTGGGAACGCATTTCATTTCCTCATTTTCTGCATAAATCATACATGCAAACCTCATTTGGTTCATCTTCATGTAGCGGAGGGAAAAAAAATACTCTATATGCTGGAGTTTCTGTTAGTTTATTCTAAATGATAGATTTTCTGGTTTTGTTATTTTAATGACTTCATTTTTTTGCTTTAAGCAATGATTGTTCAATAAATACTCGGTGATATATTATTAGATTTATTAAAATGGTAGCTACAGAGACCTTTTTTCCCTTTTTAGATTTTTTTCTTTTTGAGTAAAGAAAATCGATATAAAGTTTCTGTAGTTGAGTTTTTTAGAATGTGTCCTTTCTCATTTGAAATGCCTTTGGTAGTTTTAGGTGTGTTAAAACATAAAGGGGAAGGACTGGCATTTCCTGAAAGGAAAGATCAAAGAGCATAAGGATTGTCCAAAGTAAGAGATCAGTTGTATTACCCAGTTTCTTAGGGAATTTCAAAGTAAATTTCAAGCCCTGCTACTTTTAAAATATTTAAGATTTATGCAGCTTATTGGTCAGCTTATTTTTGAACTAATGAAGCAGAACTAATTAGTTAGCTTTTTCATCTCTAGAAAACTTTAAAATTAAACTTAATCATAATTAATGAAATGAATACACAGATGTCTTTGGTTTACATGAAAAGAGAGTGAAGAACTGAGGCTACAGCATTCTGTTTTATTACATAATTTACTTAATCATATGCCTTGAAGACGTTATTATTCTTGTTCTGCTGGTTCAAGTTTATCCCTTCACTGAACAATTACGCTCTAATGTAATTTCCCATGACTTCACCAGTTGATACTGGGAACAAACCTACTTTTTCTGGTTTCCCTTTGGGAATAAAATAAACTTTTCAAAGGCTCCTGATGCAAGTAGGATAAAGAGGTCCAGCAATCTTGAGTAAGTAGCTGTCTCATCCTTGATAGTTCCCATGAATATGCTAGGAGCGTTGCGGGCATTGTAACACTCTTCTTAGCTGCCAGCTAGCTCTTGGTAGAAAGCTCTTGTGTATTTGCTGTGTCTCTTTCAAGTGGATGCCTCTGGGATATTGCTAAGTCTTCTGACTGCTAGCAGTTTTTCCAGTTTTCCTTGCCCTGCATGGATGACATGCAAGTGAACAGGGTAATCTAGGCCCACATCTTCCCCTCTGCCAATTTGTGGCTGGCCCTCCTTGTGCTTTTTCCTGTGAACACTTGATGTATGGTTGTGATGTTATCATTAAACGTGCATATATGTCATACCTTCAGAAGTCTGCATGGTGTGTGGTGCAGCATCTCACAATGTTAAGTCCTTCAAACCAGAAAAAAAGTAAGTGTAAAGACAATAGGTAAGCATGTTAAATGCAAAGGGAAGTACAAGTGTGATCCTGGATTGCTGGGTTACATGTACCTTGAATTTTATTGAGACCAAGGCAAGGAAACTCATGCACTGAACTCTTAGTTTCATTTCAGGAGTTGTGTACAAGTTTGAGCTCCATAGATTAGCATGAAGACATCCTTTTGTGATGTTCAAATAACAGCTTGCATTGTAGGCTGAGATGCTAGCCTGAGACTGCAAGATGCTGTGTGGTTCCTGTTTCTTTTTCTTTTGGTGTCTTCCTAGCTGTTAACTCAGCTTCCACCAAATGTGAAGTTATGGGTCATTTAACCCTTGCAGCATTAATTCTGACTTTTTGAAAACAAACCCAGGAAGATTTGCAGAGTGAGTCCAGGATGTGTAATAAATAAAGTCTTTTGCAGGAGGAATCCCCTAAAATCAGTCTTGGAGCTAGTGTTTTAGAAATGCAGTTGGCAAGCATATTAAACTATATTATGTACTCAGAATAAATTTCTCAAAATACTTTTCACCCGTGTGTTTTTGCAAGCAATAAAAAATTTGTCATAGTGGCCTGAAAGTTTGTGTTGATAGCCCAGAAGCTGGCATTGCTGAGGTGGTAGTGGTATGTTGTTTTATACTGATTCTGCTGCTGCTCTCACTGTTATGTGCCTTAGGCATCAACACCCTTAAGTGGGTTTGTACTGAATGTATGAAGGTTATCATTGATTTCTATCTCACTGGTAAAACTGGTGTAGACCCAGCCTCAATAAACTCTGTGAAGGCAAAGTTGAATCTGGTGCTGTATGTGTACCACAATGCTCTTGTAATGCTTCCCTTCTCTGACATCTGGGATGGTTCTGCTTTCCTCTGCCCTGTGTATGTGTCCTGTCAGCAGAGTCATCTGCCTCTCTTCTGATGTAACCCAAATGACTGGTTGGGGAATACAAATCTTATCCATGTTTCCTTCATATGAACCTTAGGGTATGTTGGACTGAGACTAATGATCAGAATAGAACTTTGAATTTTCTGTCATGTTCCCTGAAAAGTTAGTACAGGCAAGAAAGTTTGTGGTTTTCCTTCTTTCTTTGTTTTTGTGGTGCATTTGGTGGGGGTGGTATTAATGTTTTTCTTAGCTTAGGACACATGAAGGAAAGAACTACTGTACTTCCATAGTTATGTTTTGAGGGAAGACATGCTCTGTTTTTCAGTGCTGCTTTTCTTGGTTGTTTGATTATCTTAATGAGAATTTGCTTTTGAAAAGAAAAAAAACCAACAAGCCAACCCATAACTTTATTACTTAGATGTTTTCTGTGAATGTACTGGACAACCATGAGATATAAGTAGACAAATTTCCTGGTCCATCCTTAATGCAGCAACTTTCCAGAGGAGTTGGGTTATATAACACCTATGGTGGGTTTTTTTTTCTGTTTTGTTTTTTTTTTTTTTTTTTTTTTTTTTTTTGCATCACCAGGAGACAGTCATAGCAACACTTATTAAGATGGAAAGTTAGTAAGAATTTTCGCTCTGCAGAGGGGCTACTCTGGAGCAATTCATTGCTCTGGACTAGCCTGAATGACACGGTAAAGACCGAAATTCTGGTGTTAAGTAAATGGAATGGGTAGATGATCAGATTGTCAAGCTACATAATACAACTAAGACCCAGATGGTTTTGTTGCTGTATTTTAGGGTGTGCAGTGCTTAGAAGACCGTAACAGGAAAGGGTTTGGAAGTATATTGTTTCCCTATACCAAAATAGGCATCAAAACATGAGGAAGTGTAGTACAGCTTTTTTGGCACATGAAGAGAGAAATTCATAGGAAAGCAAGCAGTAAGACAGAAAACTGTCAAAACATAATTAATGAAATCTAGGCAATTTGTCACTAAACGTTATTTAGTTTATTACCAAGAAGTAAAATTTATGAAATGGAAAAGATTATCAGATGCTTATCATAGATTATCAGAATAAAGGCTATTTATACACTTGGGATAGTATTCAGACAGGAGATATTTTTCTGGTTTGTCTTGCTGCTGCAGTTGGAAGCAATGTTGAGTGATATTAACAGCAAAACAGTTTTTTAGGAATTTGTATTTTATTGTTTGAACCCATTAAGCCATTTCAATATAGTGTATCATACTCATTCCTAGATCAGATAAAATGCTGTAATAAATGTATTTTTTTTTAATTTGAAATCTGTGATGCAGATAACCTTTAGATGTTGCTTTTTCACAGTCTAGGCAGAAGAGTATTGTATTAGGAAAGCTGAAACTTTGTCCTTGACATAGATTAATATGTCTGTTCAGGAGAAAAGCTGAGTTGAATCTAATTTATGTAGTCCTGGCAGGATGTTGTTGAAGGCTAATTGTTTATTGATACTTTTTTGGTTGCACTAGTTTGTTTGCTGTGTGTCATACCAAGTTTTTGTTATTCTTGTCCAATATGGCCAATAGTATATGAAAAACAGCCCCAAAATTTGCAAGATTGGCTTACACAATTTTGGGTGTGCGAGTGCACAGTTTCATCCCAGGGCAAGCTGCTTGCCTGCCTTATATTTCACTAACCTGTCATGAACTTACTGGAAATGGGTTTTTCCAGTGTCAATACAAAAAGGATATCCATACCCCTTATTCTTTCCTTAGTGCTAGCTCTGCATCAGCTATTGGAGAGCAGGGCAGTAGGCACGAGTGCAGGAAAATTGCTGTGCTCTGCAACTGTGTGTATTACTGTTTGAGGTCTGTGGCATCTGTGCAGCCAATGAGTCAGTGCACAGGTGCTTTTGGGGATGGGGATAGTGGTTGAAATGCATGGGGGCAAGATCTGAACTTGGAACAAGGGGCTGCTGAAAACTCACTGGGTTCAGGAGAGCTGTTTTCACATCAAATAATGGCTTTGCCTCACAGTTGTTAGACACCGCAAGCCTGTAACTCTCACCTAAAATGACGTATACAGCAAGTTAACTGCTATCAGCATAAACTAGTCAGCTGAACTGACTGTCATATGGGATTTTTCAGATGTTCGAGTGCTTTGTTGTTCCTGTCATACTTCTTGGAGAAAGGGTATCTAACTTCACAGCTGTTCAAAACACAGTGAGCTGTTGGGATAGTGAAGTTTTACTTAATTTTAAATGATAACGATGAACAACCAAGCAGATGTTTGAAATATATTCTTGTGTATGTTTAAGATTGTAGTTTAGTCTGTAAAAAGTTTTATCCAGTATGGTCCTTCAGGTGGCTGCTCATAGCTGTTGTAGGGGGAGGAGACCCCACCTGGAGTACTGTGTCCAGCTCTGGAGTGCTCACTGCAGGAAAGTCATGGAACTGTTGGAGAGGGTCCAGAAGAGGGACACAAAGAAATTGATCAGGGGAATGAAGCTCGTCTCCCATGGGGAATGGCTGAGACAGCTGGGGTTGTTCACGCTGAAGAAAATTCTGGGGAGATCTTATTATGGCCTTTCAGTTTTTAAAAGGGGCCTATAAGAAAGATGGAGAGAGACTTTTTAGCAGGGGCTGTTCTGATAGGGCAACGGATGATGGTTTTAAACTAAAAGAGGGGAGATTCAGGCTGAATGTGAGGAAAACAATCTTCACAATGAAGGTGGTAAAATACTGGCACAGGTTGCCCAAAGGAGCGGTAGATGCGCCATTCCTGGGGAAATTCAAGGCCGGGCTGGATGTGGTTCTGGGCAACCTGATCGGTTTAAAGATATCCCTACTCATTGCAGGGGGGTTGGACTAGGTGACCTTCCAAGGTCCCTTCCAACCCAAACTATTCTACGATTCTCTATTTTAAAACTTCTTGGGAAAAGCAGCGCTTAAAACTTTGGAATGCATTCTGGTTTGTGAAAAAGTGGATATTATGAAATATGACATATTTATTTATGAGCGTATATAATTTTGAAAGTAACAGGGTTTGAATGCTGTCAAATAGATTATGGTCCTTCAGTAAATCATTTTGATCAAAGAAGATTATTCCAGATCTCTCTTCTTCTTTTAGTATTTTTATTTTAGTAACAATGTTTGTAGGGAATTATGGTGCTCTATGGTGCTATGCTGACGGTCTAACTGAAGCATGTTTTTTTCCAAGTTTGTTTTGTAAAGCTTGTAATGCAGTAGAACAAACCAGCAATAGAATCTGTAGATTTTCAACCTCTTCTTCAACCTCTTCTTTTTTTTTTTAAGCTTTAAATCAAGATTGACTGCCTCCCCTGAAAACATGCCTTAGAAGAAATGGAATTACTGAGCTTCAGAAAAGATAATACTTGCTAGTATGAGACATAAAATTGGATGAAATTGTATATTTGAAATTACACAGCCAGACAAATGATCTGATGGCTTTCTCTAATTTTAGAATCCTTTAGTAATTTTTCTTGACATCTTTCCTACAGATTTTTATATGAAGTATGTATGTTTGTGTATGGACACACACAAAAGTGTGGTGTGTGTATGTGTAAGATATATCAAAGACGAATTGTAAGATAGAAAAGGAAGTGCCTTTAATGAGCTGAATACACGATGATGGCCATCATTTTTGATCTATTGACCACTGCTATTATAGGATCTTACATTAATATTTCAGGACTAATATCTGATGCTCTCCAAGAGTGCTATGTACTAGTATGTATTGCAGTGACTCTCTGGGATTAGTGTTTAAATAGGTAGTCATATGTAGAAAAAAATACTGGCATTTAATTATTGAAACACCTTTCAAAACCACTGTGAAGCTGTTTCCTTCAGTAGTTCATTGCCTTCTGACATTTGTGCATTGCTAACCACTTGTGCCTGCTTTTGTGCTTTGCCTGTAACTCAGTGTACGTTACAGTCAAATGCTTAGAGCTTGCAAGTTGGTGCTCATTCACGTTGATTTGGGTTACTGTTTTCTGTTGAGAGAAGGTGGCAAAGACAAAGCTTCTGAGCATATTGGCTGTTGGGTGGCTCTATGTGCTCTTCCCACGCACATGGCCTGAGGCTTGCTGCCTTCTATTGAGTGGCAAAGATGAGGATGGTCAGGACCAAGAAGGGTTGAAGACCAGGTGACGGGACAGGGCAGCACAGAAGTGTGGTGCAACTCCTGCAGTAAGGTTTAAATGCCTTGGAAAAAGGGGGATCTTCTTATCTAGAAGGATACATCCTGGTTTACTGGCTCTCATGTATGTATCTTTGATACGGTTAAGCTTAACTCTGATACTTTCTCAGCTGAGCTGGGAGTCTACTCCTTTCCTTTGAAGAACAAATGAAGATGGGTGACTTTGGGTTACTGGCAGAAATGCACCTGCTTCCCTGCCCTCCTTCTGCTTTCTCCTGATGCTTGTACATAGCTAAAAATGGTTGCTGCATTCCACACGAAAGGTGTGAGGGCACTGAAATGTCTGCTTGCTCTCTTGCAAATTCCCGTGTGGGGTTGTTTCTTGCTTTATTTCCCAAAAGTCCTTTTTGCTTTGCTGTATCAGGCAGAAAGAACAATCCAAAAGGTTACCTTGTGCCTTGAGACGAAGGTACCTTTTTTTCATTGGTGTCATCTGCTCATTTATGTAATTTCTCCAGCTTTGAAAAAAAGGATCATTGTAAAATAATTGCAGTCAGTTTTGGCACAACAGGTATGAAGCTATCAGAACTTTGCTTGTTATAATCTGCATGTCAGCCTTGTGTTGCCTCTAGATCTTTCTTAAGAAACTTTTTAAAAGATGGGTTTTTTATTTGCACATGAGCCCACAGTAGCCATAAATTGTCTGGGTGAAGAGAAGGGAAACTGTAGCTTTAGTCTGCTCCCAAATTTCAAGACGCTCAGCACAGATCTTTCTACACTCTGAGGCGAGAAGAAAAAAAATTATTTAACTTTTTAACTTGGAGATAGTTCAAAGCTGTTCAATCCTTTGTCAAGTTGCTCAGTTTTTGTCCTGGTGTTTGCTGCAGCTGTGTTTTTACTGTATATGCTAAGGGAGACCTTTCTGATGTAACTGGTGACCTGAAAACCAGCCGTACAATGATGTAATGAACGTTACTGTATATTACAAAATTTAACAGGTCTCCCACTGTCCCTCAACTGCCTGCGTGAGAACAAGACTTTATTTCCAAAAACTTGGTTTGGTGCTTAAATATGTGTAAACAAGGCACTTTCAATTTTTTTTTTTTTTTTTCCATGTTAGAGTTTTACTTACTTGGGAGAACCATGCACTGCTTGAATGTATTTTTCACTGTACGGCTTTCTTATCAACCATTACAAGAAGTAAAATGAATACAGGTGATCCATCCATTCAGTGGCTTTCTCTGGTCTTTTCTTGTTTTAATGAATTTTGTGTTCAGTTGTAATAGGCAGTGTGGCTAGGTGAGGGAAACTGGTCAGCATGTGTAAAAACCCACTCCGTCATATGCAAAAAACTGATGGACTTTACAGTGCTTTTTGTAAATGCCAGCTGCTGTGGAACATGTTAAGACAAATTCCAGTGTTTAAACATATATTCTGAAGTCCTTTTTTTTTTTTTTTTCCTTCAGTTTAGCAGAGACCTATAATGTCATAAATATTAAATGCAGAAAATGGTGTCCTGAATAGATGTATACAATGATTCTGTGAGGTTAGTGTTTGTACTGGGAAAAGTAAGTTGTCATTTGCTATGTAATTCAGAGCTTTGCTTTCCAGTTACTAGATACAAGAAACATTTGCAGTGTCCTAGGGGTTGAACTGTGAGAGTAACTACTGCTGAGTAGAATCAAGTGTGATGAGTTTCCAACTTAGTCAGAAAGACACGTTTTAATAGTGTGTTGATATGTTCCAGGACTCAAAGATGTAGAAAACAGACCAGTTACTGAAACAGAAAAATCCTTGGTCAGTTTGCCTTTGATTTCTGCCGAGTGCATGGGAACAGGAGGTCTGGGCACATGACATAAAAATGAAAATGAATCTGACGGGCTAAGGGAGAAAAGTGGATCTAGTAAAGGGAAACAATTAATTTGTTATGGGAAATGTATTGCTTTATTATCTTCTTTTTTTTTTTCACAGCTGTGGATAATGGGACAAACCTGTAGAACCCTCTATTTGGGTTTTTGCCAGCCATGATTTAAAATGTGTTTTGTCTTCTGTGGTGATATTTAAAAGAAATTTGGAGAGAAATTTTGTTTAAAAACTGGATTATACATAATTGTTCTTAGAAAAAAAAACCCAAACAAAAAACTTGCCATAGTTGTAATTTTGTGAGGTCACAATTAGAAATGCGTGGTGAGTTCTGGCAGTCCTATCAAATAGAGGTCGTATTTTAGGTGGGACTAGTGAGACAGTTCATGTGGCTTTCAAGGACTGAATAACATCCAGAAAGAGAGAAAGAAAAAATATCAGTCCTGCTCCCCCTATTACAAAAAAAACTATTCGTGAACTGGGAGCTTTTTTTTTTGGCATAGGGGCAGAAGCTTGTATGACAGAGAGAATGAGCTCCCTCTCTGATGCCAGTAACTGGCTTATATTAAATACAATTGGGCTGTATTGGTGTAGGCACTATGTCCAAGGAATGCTTCTGAAGGGCTTCTGTCTCCAGTGTTTTCAGTCTACCATAAATTTGTTTTTCTGATGGTTGGATGTTTAATCTCACGTAATTAATGTTGTTTGTTTTCCTTCACAACAAGCATTTAACTGGGAGGGGGAACATATTGCAAGGCAGAAAAAAGTATTGATTAAAAGTTCTTTTCTGTGTAATTATTTCTGACAGAGTAATACATAATGTGTCTACAAAGCAGTAGTTTAGCAGTTTGGAAGTGGTATTACATGGTAAAATTATTCTTTCAGTTTGCCCAAAGAGAATAAAGGAAGAAACCACTTTGGTGAGTGGGAAATGACCCAATATAATCCTTCAAGTTACAAAACTTCTTCAGTCTAAACACATGGGGAAAATGAGAGAGCATAGCGCAGTATTAATAAAGACCAAATAGTTTTCTCAGAAGGGATTTCCTTGCCTTGGGCAGGTGGGCAAAATGAGTATTTGAAAGACAGCATGTTGATGGATTCTAAATTAATAAAACATGAGAGAGCTTTTTGTGCATCCTCACCTTCTTGCAGTCAGAAAAAAACATGGACAGTGGGATGGAGTGCGCCCTCAGCAAGTTTGCCGATGACACCAAGCAGTGTGGTTCGGTTGATACGCTGGAGGGAAGGAATGCCATCCAGAGGGACCTTGACACGCTTGTGAGGTGGGCTGATGCCAACCTCATGAAGTTTAACCATGCTAAGTGCAAGGTCCTACACCTGGGTCGGAGCAATCCCAGGCACAGTTACAGGCTGAGCAGAGAAGAGATTCAGAGCAGCCCCGCAGAGGAGGACTTGAGGGTGTTGGTCGATGAGAAAATGAGCATGAGCCAGCTTCAGTGTGCGCTTGCAGCCAACCGTATCCTGGGCTGCATCAAAAGGAGCGTGACCAGCAGGTTGCGGGAGGTGATCCTGCCCCTTTACTCTGCTGTTGTGATACCTCACTTGGAGTATTTTGTGCAGTTCTGGTGTCCTCAACAGAAAAAGGACATGGAAGTATTGGAACAAGTCCAGAGGAGGGCCATGAGGATGATCAGGGGACTGGAGCACCTCCCATATGAAGACAGGCTGAGAAAGTTGGGGCTGTTCAGCCTGGAGAAGAGAAGGCTGCATGGAAACCATATAGCAGCCTTCCAGTATCTGAAAGGGGGCCTATAGGGATGCTGGGGATGGACTCTTCATTCGCTGCTGTAGTGATAGGACAAGGGGTTAAAACTTAAAACAACAGGTTAAAACTTCAACAGGAGAAGTTTAGGTTGGATAAAAGGAGGAAATTCTTTCCTGTTAGGGTGGTGAGGCCCTGGAATGGGTTGCCCAGGGAGGTTGTGAATGCTCCATCCCTGGCAGTGTTGAAGGCCAGGTTGGACGAGGCCTTGGGTGACATGGTTTAGTGTGAGGTGTCCCTGCCCATGGCAGGGGGGTTGGAACTAGATGATCTTAAGGTCCTTTCCAACCCTAACTGTTCTATGATTCTATGATTATTGGGTATCTTCAGCAGGAATTACAGGTGTCCTCTGAAACATTAATAATATGATTATAATACATGACTGTTGGACAGTTCAAGCGCATAGCATGGTGAGGATTCCTGAGCCAAAAGTTTTCATCTAGGCCCTTATCACATCAGATTAGTGTTTGAGTTACAGTTCCAGCTGGTTCATTGGAAGCTGTTGACTTCGTCACCATGGTTGAAGGTCTTGTCTGTCAGGAGACATCATCTGTGATTTGCAACGCTGGGAGAGATTCAGCATGCTTCAGGGTTGATCCTGCCAGACCACTGATTACGCAGCTGGAATTGTGATTCTGGAGTAACCCATGTAACAGCAGATCAAGTCTCGTAATATCTAGTCATATATTTTGTTCTTAATGTGATCTCTTAGCCTCGCCCATCACTAATAGCCTTTCAAATGGGCATTAATTCAGCAGTTAGGAAATCTCTTCCTCTAGGGCTTATGTTCTATGGTCTTCCTTTTCTTTCTCCTTCACTTCCATCCAGTGCATGCACTCCCCAGGTTATGCTTGCAAGCATTTGTGCTGTATTTCACCATGAGAGGAGAGGAACTTGAAGGGGTAACCCCAAGCTGGGGCATGAGGGAGACTAGTTGAGCTGTCATTACTAGGGCGTACAGGAGCTACCTTGCTCTGTTCATTTCTTCTTCCTAGTCACCCTTCTCTGCTGTGGTCATACTTTCCCAGTGGGTGAGGAAACAAGGTTGTAGCTGTACCTGCAAGACTCTTACCATGGTTGGGGTTCAATACATTCAGCTGGGCCCTGAAATGTACCTGGGAAGGGGCATTTTTGGCCCTCCCCAGCTGTTTGTTTTCCTGAGAGCACCTTAATTGAGCTGTATCACACCATTCTCTCTTCTGCCTGTGCTTAGGGAAGTGTCTTGTTTGGCTAGAAGTAGTTTTGGTCCATTTCTTTTTTAAAATACTTTTTTTTTTTTTTCTATAAAAAGGGCACACTGGTGTGTATCTGGTAGAAAAGGTACAGCTAAAGAATAGTACTTGGAGCACAGTATGGGGGAGATCTCATTTTCTGGGTCTGCTGAACCCACCAAGAAGATTCGGTATTGCATGGGGCCAAGGGAGGATTGTGACCATCACTTGTACTAGGGGACATCTGCTTTTGCTAAATGCATTATGTCCATGTGTAGATGGTCTGTCTTAGCCATATCTTCCAAGTTCGTTTGGTGTTGAGGATTAGAGAGATAAAGCAGAGTTAACTTTGCTAAACAATGCTGAATATTGAATAAAATGATAGATTTGTTGACAGAAGCACTCAGTTCCTTTTAAGAAATCAATAGTGCCTCTGATAGCATCATAAATGCTGAGCTAATGGAGGCTGTTACCAGAAGTGAGCAGTTAATGCTGCAAGCCCTCTGCGAGGCCATCACTTCAGGGACATAAAACCTAAATGGCTAAGTGTTGCCCATGTACAGAGGGACACAAAACTATGATAAGCCCTGTAAATGAATATTGCATTTGTGGTTTCTTCAGTGCCTGTCTGGCTGGTGATGACTTCTGAGAACTGCAGTATGTGAACTATAAATGTTTTTTTTTGTCATTTATAATTTACTCATGGGTCAAAATAATATACTTCCACAATAGCACTGAGGTTGAGAACTGATTGTGAAAAAGCTGTTAACCTCTGCTCACTCATGCTGTCTAGGTTTTAGTAGGTAGTAGAATACAATTTTAATTTTCCATATGATTTTGCATATATGATAGTTTCCATTGCATGGGGCTGGCATTGTGTAATTTTTCTGTGGTCTGATTATTTCTTTTCCCCCTTCATCTTTTATTATTTGACCAGTATAGTCCTACAATAACCTCTAATTCAGGAGAGGGCAAAAATATGCTGTTGTGTGGATGCAAGTGTCCATCTGTTGCAAATAAGTAGTGCAAAACTAGAAAAAACCAAGCAACCTTGAATAACCCAATTCATTTCCCAGCCAAGGTGGCACATGAAAGAAACCATCTTTGACAAATATATTTTTGACCTCCTCAGCAGATATTTCTGGGTAAATTTTCAGTGCCCTGTACATTTTGTTATGCAGTTCCATTTAAGATTAATAGAGCTTCCACAGCTGCATTCACACATACAGCCTTGAAATTGCTCTCCACTTACTTCTTTTCTTCTCAGCATATTCTTCGCCTTTTTTTGCCCTTTGCTTTCTCCTTTCATCTTTGAGATGAGTATGTATATTTGTTGCCCAAATTAAATGGTAGGAAGAGGTTGTGAAGGTGGGCTTTTAAAATTTGTTTGGTTTTCGTTTGTTTGTTTGTTTTTAAAGTTAGTTCTATTAATACGTAGAACATAGGGCTCAACTGATAATTTAGGGCTCTGAAATTTGAGCTTAAAGACTGATATGAAGTGTTCTTGTGAGCAAAGATTATCACTACAGATGTCCAAATTTCATATAAACATAATGGGCATTAATTCTCTATGTTTGCATGCATGTATTCACATATTTTCTCCTCACAGCAAAAAAAGTCTTTCCCACTTCAAATGAGGGTAAAATAAGATGGTAGTTCAAATCTGCAGTTTTCCACCTCTTAGTTTTGAGTGAGTTGGTGGTGTTGGAAGAGGACTGTTGTGGGTAGGTAAATGCCAACGACTTTACTGCGATGTCATTTTTTGTGTTTTTCATTAAAAATTATAAGCACTGTTTTTTTCCCTTTGTTTCAGGTTTGTAGAGATACAATTAATTCCTCACTGTAAACAAAAGAAAAATGTGTGATAAATAATTTGCTTCTAAACTAAAATCTGCCAAAAAACCAAGCTGGGTTTTTATCAGCACAAGTTTGTTGTCTTTTTATATTTTACAACTTCGACAATAACAAAAATGTGAATTGCATCTGGCCCTTCTTACAGTTGATAATATTTTCCAGTTAAATGCTTTATAATACACTTCCAGTGCATTTTCAAGTAGCTTAAAATATTGAAGCATCCTGGTTATGACGAGGAAGGTTTGAAGGGTTATAGCATTGTAGTTGAGGAATGAAACAGGCATATTTTTAATTGGTCATTATATTTTGAAAACTTTACGTAATGTCCAGCTCTTGTAAAATATTTACAGAAGGATATTTGTATCACTGTTTCCAAAGATGGAGCGAAAAAGGCAAAGAGCTTGTGTATTTGTCTTGTGAGTAGTTACTGTCACTTGTAATTTCCATGAAGCTGAAAATCCAAAGAGCCGTAAGAGAGCGCTGAGGGTGCTAGAGGCTGTCAGAGGTAAAGGGCTGGCTCAATGTTGCCAGGTTGGAGCTGAGCCTATTCCATCTCAGTGCCTTTGATCGCTGCAGAGTGAGGATTCTGTTCTTGACGTTGCTATTTGAACGAGGCTTAAAAATTGATCTGGAAGATACCACAAAATTTGGACATGCCAGGTTGCTTTCCTCCTCTGTGCCCTCAGCTCTCCACCCTGTTCAGCTCTGAAGGATTGGTATTACATCAGCCTGATTCCCACGGGATGTGCCTCAGTCCAATGGTGATACTGAGTGAACTTTTTTGCTGTGTCACTGGAAGCAGTTTAAAATGTAATGACAGCTGTTGCAAAATGGACATGAGAGTTGCTCCCAGATGTTGTTTTACAGACACATTTATGTGTATGAGAGGAGGCCCTCTTACTGAACTGTAGAGTAATTGTCGATGAAATGAAAGATGTGTGCCTGTTGGGATTCAAGGTATTTCTTTCATGAAAAGCCTAAAAATATGCTTTTACAACTGGAGAAGGATGTCTGAAGATAAGTCAGAAATGTGAGAGGTGGCAGTCAAAGAAGCAGTTTAGCTCTGTAAATCTCTGCTGCTTTTTATAATTTTTGTCAAGCATTGTCAACAGAACTGTACTGTTTCAGTCTTCAATGGGTAAAGCTGCTTTTTGAATTACGTTTTTGCCTTAGAGAAACTTCTTGGTTTTGTCTATTTTTCTGACCTGGCTAGGTTTCATGCTATGCTGTATTATGATTATTCTGGAATTCATGTATTTAACTTCTTTACATCTGTAGAGCTTCAAAATATGTTGCATACCGAAGAAAATAAACATGCAGAATCAGACATTACTCTTGGCTTCCTGGAGAACATGAACTTTCAATTTATTTAAGCAGAAATATTGTAATTGCGGGTTTAATTTACCTTTTTTTTTTTTTTTTTTCTTGAGTGGACTTAAGTAAGTACTTAGAAGTATGTCAGCAGTTTTACACAGGGGGTCACTGTTGGGAACTGTTGACACAAGCAGACAGTTGTGGGATGAGGATTGAAATCCCTGGTACGGATAAACACAGTGTTTATGACTCTGCACTGCTTCTTAGTAATGTCGGTGGCTTCCTAACAGAGATAAGCACAGCTGGCAGGACTTCAGTGGTTAGATAACAGAGCAGAAGCACTGTTTAATCTGCTTGACTCTTGATCTTGTGACGTTCAGATAAATACACATAGAACACAGTGAAGCAAATGAAAATAAGGAAGATGTTTCACTGAATGTACGTTCTTAAACTGCTATAAATGGCTTTCTTCTCACTTTCAGAATCGTGAAACAGTCACAAATGTTTCATGGTGTCATTCTTTGTCATCTGAGAACAGTAAAATTGGCAGAACAAGATGCATTCTTCCTTGCTTTTTAGCTTGCACATAGAAACTAGGAATAAAAAAAGAAAAGAAATCCCCAACACAAGCAGGAAATTAGGATATTGTGTTAGACCGAAACTGCTCAAGAGCCATGGAGATTATTGTTTCTATTATTTTCTGCATAACAGAGCAGTTACCAAGGAATTGGGTTACTCAGTCATAAATTTGCAGAGTTGCAGTAGCGGAAGCTGTAATCATATTATCTAGTAATGAAAATGAATCATCTCTGTAGTGTCTTACTTGGTTCCTAGAGCTAAGGCAGAAACTTAGATTGTCCTGTCAGTCTGTGAGTGACGGACCCTGTATGATCACAATTTCATGTTTTGTTGGAGTGGAGAATATTCCTCGTTTTGCTTAATTCTTTTGCAAGAGCTGCTAGTTGAATTGGATACATGCTTTTTTAAGTAGAAAATAATACTTTTGAACCAGCTTAAAAAGCAGAGTTTAATAGTTGTTTGCAAGCTGACCTTCTGGGTTCAGGGATTCTGTCATTCTCATGGCGTTATATCCCTTGAATGTGTGTTGGGGTTTGTTGTGGGATTATAGTGGTATTAAGGTCAGATATTCAAATGCAGTCTCAGGAAATACATACCCATCTTGTCTGTGCAAATTCATATGAGCAAATCAGAGAGTTGTTTCTCAAATTATTTATGGGAATCTCCAAAAGTCATTTTTATATGAGTGAGTGGAATTACAGGATTTTGTTTAAGGACCTTCTAAAAAACACTTTTCATAGAATATGGGTTACAAAAATTTGGCTAGTTGAGTTGGGTATTCTTTGTTCTAAAACATTGTATTGACTACGATCTTGGACATTTGGTTGTGTCACTTTAGTGACTCTTCTTTCTGCCCGGATTGGTCTTTTTCACTTGAGAATATTTGATGACTATTGCGTGAACTGTGGTATAATTATCGAAGATTTCAGCTATGAAGATTTAAAAAATCTGACTTGATTTTTGCTCTCAGATTCCTGTGATCTGTTGATGATTTTTTCAGTAGTGTTGCTTTTTATGATGTCATTTTCTCATGTTCTGCAAACATGCTGAAATATAACAGAAACTTATCAGTCTGAATTGCTGCAGAATACTTCATTGGTATAGCAGGACTTGGGGTTTGGTTATTTTGGTTGTTTTGTTTGTTGTTTGGGTTTTGTTTGTTTTGGATTTGTTTTTTTTCCCCTTGAAGGATCACTTATTACATGACAACTGTCTGGAATTTCAGGCAATGTTTTATATTCATTATTCTGTGACCTAAATCCATTCCCTTGCTCTGTTGTGGCTGACTGGCAGTCCCAAATTTAATTTATCCATATTCTTTCAGAAATGCGACTAGGCTATAGATTTGATACATTCTTTTGTATTATAATATGTAATAAGTGTATCAAAGAACAGAGGAGACAAGAAAGATCATCAGATTCTAAAGCTCAGGAGAATTCAGAGCATTGTTAGAGAAATGCAGAATATAGTTATGGATACTGTTTACAGAAAACAAAATTAACAACACTGTCTATCCTTTTTGCCACACTATCTGTTATGAATTCATACTTGAGCTGTTCTATGCCATATCACGTATTTTTTCTCTGTGTATCAGTTAGGATCTGAATTTTTTTCATATTTCAGTTATTTAAAAAGCATAATAATGCAACATTTACAACAGAATTTCTTACCAAAACACTCCTTACATTATGTATGTGCCTATTTAGCCACTTTTGAACATCTTGAATCTTTTTAAGTATCTGGTAATGAATCATGCGAAACGTGAAGCCTGACTAAGTGGCACTATTAACTGAAGTGTATACTAACCAAGGGTGAGGTTATTAAACTAGTCTCTTTTATGTATCTGTGGAGGGCTTAAGGTTTCCTAGAGCATGAATTTAGCTCAGAGGCTTTTGTTCATTTGCTTCTTTTTCTGTTCGGTTCATTTCTATAATCTTTCAAGCAAGAAAACCAGGACATCAAGTAAATTTAGAAAGGGAGTGTTGTTACTTGATTGAAAAACACTGTACATGCCCTAGCCTTTTATCGGATTCCTCAAGAACTCAAAAAAACTTTTGTGATGATTTAGGTGGGTGAAGCAAAGGGCTTTTTAAATGAACTGTTTAGAATGTGAACCTATAGCAGTTAGTTCATGAACTGGCTGTTTTTCCAGGAGCACCCTCCAATATTGTCAGGTGAAAATACAACTAGTCTGGTTTCCTCATATCCAGTGTTTTAAAAATTGAATTTCTTTTGTACACTGTTGTCAGTAATGCCTGTGTTCATGGCTGACTGTACCCGAGTCACTTAATAGCTGTTGTTCCCCAGTTCTGTTTAGTTTATTGTAAATTCATCTTAAAACTGCGTGCAGCTTGAATATCACATCTGAGTTCAATTTTATTCCAACTGCCTTTGTACTGAAACGTCACTGTGTAATTTTATCTTCATATTTTGATGGCCTTGCTTATCTCATAGTCACAAAAGTTTGTAGACACTTCTAAGATTTTAAGCTAGAAAAAACATTATTGAGATGTGTATATGTAATTGTAGACTTTTTTTATGTCAGTCGCATGGTGAGTGGTGGTTTTCTTTCCTTAATTTTCTTTGATATCAGCTCTGCCTTCTGGGGAAAGTTCTCTCTATGCTGTCACAAGCCCATACTTGTACTGGGTGCAGTATAAAAAATGTCAGTGTTTGTGTTAATCACTCTTAACAACAAAGAAGTTGTTTTGTAAATGTTCTGAAGCTGGAAAAAAACAATTGCAGACAAAACTGTTGCAGCTATATCACGTGGAAAAAGGTAGCAATGCAGGGGGCGCAAAGCATAAGGTTGAGTGAGCATGTATAGAAAACAGACAAATCGGGTTAACATCCTTTGATACTGGCTGTTTAAAAATAGGAAAACAAAAGTACAGAAATACTGTGGTGTAGACAAGGCAGTGATACCCTCCAGGAAAATAGCAGCATATGGGAGAGTAAAGGACACACAGTGAAGGCTAAATACATAAGAGGCAGAAGGTGGAAGAAGAAAGGAGTGATGGAAGTAGGTGGCTTACACAGCAGGAAGAGAAGCAGAGTCGCTCTTGTCTAGGAAAAAGAAATCCGTAGAGAAATTAGCAACTCCCTCGAGGCTGGAATTGAATTCAGGAGAGAACGTCCATGTGGTAGGGACTGGGATGGTTGCAGGAGCCCCAGTGTACCGGAAGCGCCATGCAGCTTTCTGTCAGTGCCATAACTGAAGGTGCTTTTTATTTAGTTAGTCTTTCCTTGAGTAATGGGATTGAACAAATGAGTAACACTATCCATGTCAGAATTCCTTAGTAATTGTAAAGATAAGAAAATAGAGCAGTAGTTCACAGATTGTATTCTTTTCTAACACTCTAGTCTTGAAGTATGTCTCATTTTTAATGTATTAAGCAGCAGGTCTCAGTGGACAGTGCTGTTCTTGAGACCCTCTTGCTTCCTCTGTCCTTTAAAGAATGACCTTGGATGGATCACAGCACTGTTTTTGCCTCAGCTGCTCCTAAGTGAAATGAAGATGGTAACAGTGTCCAATTTTGTATACTACCTGGAGAAATGCAGGAGATACCTGTTCATTTTTGCCCAGCTGTTCTGTTTATGGTTAAAATTGCCTGTTAGATTCTGAAAGAAAGGTTAATTAAGTCATAGCATCAAAGTTTTCAGGGAGTCATTTTGAGGAATAATTAAGTAATTTTTTTTTTATATAATGTGATTGCATATTCTGTGTAGTTTCTATTTTGTAGTGATAAAAGAGCAAAGTTCAAGTTGTTTTATGTCAGCAAAGGGTAGAGCCTAGCAAACTCACTACGTGGTCCACAGCAGAGGTGTCTCAGTGCAGGACCTGGGTAGACAAAGGAAAAGAAATGCAGAAACTTGACACTGCAAAGTAGTGAAGTACCTTTGGCTGCTTAAAGTGGACTGTTTTAGGTGAATGGCCTTGGCCCAGTGTTAATACTCATGCACATCTCAATTTAGAAAACTGTGGGTTCTCCACATCAGGCAGTAGACTAAGGAGAAATGAAACATGGTATTGGGATTCAAGAAAGCAGAAATAAGGAGTGAGATTGTTAACAGACCATCATGTGTACAGTAATTTTCCATAAGGCTGTAGCTACCCAATGGAATTAAAAGATCTCTTTTAGCCATTTGAGCATCTCTTTCTTGTAATGTAGTGCTGTCTGGGAATTAAGGATCAGCTCTCTTTTTCTGTGGGCAGTGCATAAAGATCTGGTAAGATACTCACTGCCAAAGCTGCTTGCAAACTTGGGGGATAAAAAAAACCACACATACAGCTTTGAAATTCCGTATGTAAGTGGGTATCTGTTATGCCATTATAACGTTAGGTGGAAGTATGGTTGTTAGTAATATATTGGATGTTATGAATGTGTAGCTATTAAAGTAGCATGAGTTTTCCTGAGGCAGGAGTAGTGATGGTATTTTTCTTAACAAATCAATTTGTGAATGTGCAGGGTGTATATTGATCACTAATCTCCTGCATCTTTTAGAGGAGATAAATTCTCAAAACCTTGTCCTCATCTGAGTAGCAACAAATTTCATGTGCCATTTTCCTTGATACTTCAATTACATTTTTTTAAATATTTATAGGCAGCAAGGTCAGAGTACTCAGAATAATATATATATATATATATATTTATTTTTTTTTTTACAGAGGGAAACTAAAGGTCAGTTTCTCATAGATCACATCTGCAACTATTACAGCTTGCTGGAAAAAGACTATTTTGGCATTCGATATGTTGACCCTGAGAAGCAAAGGGTATGTATATCAACTCTGACTACATTTGCTCGTAAGTAATGCTAAATTGATCGATTTTCTTTTTAAACTTTTTTTTCCAATTAGCAGTGAAGTTCTAATGCAAAGTTACGTATCTCTGAGGATTTATACTGTAGCCATAATCCACAGAGCTTCCTAAAGTGGCATTATTAAATTAATTTTCTCCTCAGTTCATGTATTTAGCTTCAGGTGAATTGATATATTCTGCTTCCCCTGGGCACTGAAGATAGAAAAGATCTATAGGCATGACTGAGCGGTGGCACAAAGTAGCTCTAGGCTCTGCACTGGAATTTGGGATTTCTTTTTTTCTGTAGAGTATGCTTCTTGGGAAACGTAGGCAGTAATTCTGTTGATTTTAACAGCCAAAAGCAGTGATTCTAGTCCACTTTTCTTGGTTTTAAGATCATGAATTAGGAAATGAGTTATAAGAGAAATTACTTTATGCAGATTTAAATGCTGTGGATGATGAAGAAATCATGACTTTGAAATGATGAGGTAGGTGATGGCTCTTCCCACAGTTTTGTATTTTAGCAGTTGTGAGCTTAGCTGTATGAAATTCATATTAAGTAAAAAACCCAAACACAAGATTACAGAGGAGTAGTTGTTCAGGTATGTGTTTATAGAGATAAGCTGCAGCAAGTATAAGATGTAACGGGCTTGCTGAAGGAGCATCACATCATTGTAGCCACTGTGGAATTCTTGCAGCTCCCACCAAGGAAAAAGGGAGAGCTGTTTCCTGCAGTACATTCTTATGCGTTGGACAGATGTATTACAAAACAGGAACAGTGGTTCAGTAAAGATCTGTAGATGGAATTCACCAAGAGCTTCTTTCTAAAGTTAAATCTGGTAATTTGACTGAGAACAATTGCTTTGAAGGGAAGTGATAATACATTCTAAACCAGTTCAACAGGGTGTGTGACAATATACTTCATCGCCGTCTATTCAAATAAAGAGATGGAACAACTAATAATCATAGAATTGTAGAATGGTTAGGGTTGGAAAGGACCTTAAGATCATCTAATTGTCCTTATTGAAGCCATGTTGGTTGTCAGCAACTACATTATTGTTTTTCATGTGCCTTAACATGCATTCTGGGAGAATCTGCTCCAAGATTTTGCCAGGCACAGAGATGAGACTGACTGGTCTGTAGTTCCTTGGGTCATCCATATTCCCCTTCTTGAAAATGGGGGTTATAGTTCCCTTTTTCAGTCGTTGGGAACTTCACCTCACTGCCATGATCTTTCAAATATGATGAACAGTGGCTTAGCAACTTCATTTGCCAGTTCCTTCAGGACCTGCAGATGGATTCCATCAGGTCCCATGGACTTGTGCACATTCAGGTTCTTAAGATAGTCTTAAACCAGATCCTCTCCCATGTTGTCCCTAGTCTGTCTTGTTAGCGACATACCTATAGAAGCCTTTCCTGTTATCTCTGAAACCCCTGGCCAGACTCAGTTCTAACTGGGCCTTGGCTTTCCTGACCTGATCCCTAGCTTCCTGGACAATGTCCCTGTATTCCTCCCACGCTGCCTCTCCTCAGTTTCACCTTCTATAAGTTTCTTTTTTCCTTCTAAGTTTCCTCAGCAGCTCCTTATCCATCCAAGGAGGTCTCCTGGCCCTCCTGCTGCACTTCCTTCTAGTTGTGACGCAACACTCCTGAGCTTGTAGCAGGTGATACTTGAATCAGCATTCTTTGGCCTCTGGCCCTCTAGGGCTTCATCCCATGGAACCTTACTAAGCAGATTTCCTGAAGAGGCCGAAGTCTGCTGTCGTGAAGTCCAGGGCAGTGAGCTTGCTGTGTGCCCTTCTGCTGCCCTGAGGATCTCGAACTTGACCATCTCATGATTGCTAAAGCCAGGGCTTCCCTGGAGCATCACATTCCCCACCACCTCCTCCTTTTGGTGAGCACGAGGTTAAGCATAGCACCTCTCCTTTTCAGCTCCTCTGTCACTTGCAAGAGGAAGTTGTCATCTACACAATCGAGGAACCTCATGGATTACTTATGCTGGAATAAAATTAATATTGCCTGGTCTGGTTTTGGCAATAAGCCATCAGCATGATGTGGCTGTGACAAAAGACAACACTTTGTTTGCCCTCTCTTAGGATTGTATTTTCAGGAAAGTTTTAATATTATTAAACCCTAATGAGACCTCAGCTATTCTGATCTAGATGTCTGTATTTAAGAAAGAAAGTTTAACTGAATTGGGAGAAGAAGTATAAGAAAGATAAAGAGAATGGAGGGCTTGTTTTTGAGACGATATTAAAAAGGGCATAACCCATTTAGTACAGCAAAACAGAGGATAAGAGGATATGGTCATGCATGCATCAGAGTGTAAAGTAGAAAGAATAAAATTTAAGCAAGAGAAGTGGTTTCTTAATTAAGCCAATGAAAGCTGCAGTGTCTGGAGCATCTATAATGGAGGCAATGGGGCAAAATTTTTAACTGGATTATTAAAGAATTTTAAAAGACATCTCTTGAATTTTATGGAAGGGGTTTTTATTAAACACTGACAGGACTAGGCACCATCCTCTGAAGTTTCAAAAAATATAGCATAACTTTTTTCATAAGAGTTATTGATTCTGATGTAGGCAGCATACAATTAATGTTGCTTTGCCGATTTTCTTGGAATTGTTGAATGTCTTTTGTAGTTTATATTTCACTGCATAGTGTCCGTCTTTGCACAGAAAGGGTTATGTCGTTCCAAATGGAAGTGCCAAGATCATGCATTTAATTCTGGCTTTTACTGAATTATTCTTGATTGGCTGTTTGAATAGTTAAGCTCTATGACATAATAGTATGTTATTATATAGTGTACACACGTGTACATATATATACATATAAATATTTTGCAAATTACTCCTGCTGACATTTATTCTACCAGTGATACTTGCCTCCCTTTTTTTTTATGTGTAATTTCTTGTGTGAAGGTTGCAGAGTTGCTCCAAAAGCTAATTTGCAGTCCTTTTGTAGTCTATTGAGGGAGTTCAAGTAGGCAAAAATACCAGCTTTAACTCATTTTAAATGTCTTCTTTCAGAGTATGCTACCAAAATATAGCATTTTGACTTAGAAGTGTTGAAACACTTGACTGAGTTTCAGAATTAAAAAAATTAACTGTTACAGTATTTCAGACGTTCCAAATTAACTGTTTCAATATTTGTGTTTAAAACATTCATAACTTCTATGTGAAAAATATAGATAATTGAGCCAATTGTCTTAGCTTGGAACAAAATTTTGAAATGTGGGGAAACTGTGGTAGGAAACAACTGTGTTACCACAGCTTATTTTTCGTGTTGGTTATAATGTACTCCTTCCTCCCCTTAGCCATTTTTTTTTTCAATAGTACTTTCTTTGTGCATAAGTAAATGTGTGCAGATATCTTACAGAAGCTTAAACTTTGTAAAATTTTCTATAGTTTTCTATTTTCTTTTCCAGACCAAAAAAAGAAACTCTGAAAGACGTTTCTAACAGAAGGCAGCACAGTAGCTTTTTTTCCTATCTTTGCATTTACAGGAGAATAAAAGTGCCAATGACCTCAAATTGAACTAGCAGTTAAAAGCTCTAGGTTCTACACCATATCTGCATTCTTGTGTCACATTTAGATGTTCCTTTGGGGAAACTGCCTTAGGGTAGCTTCAGAAATACACAGGATTGTACTAAAAGAATGCAGTAAGTTGTGGTGTGCCATTTTATGCCTAATGGTACTATGCTGAGAATGAGCAATTTCTTTCTGTTCATATATTAGCTGCTGAATTTTTTGCCTGGATTTCTGAGAAAACCAGGTGTATGGGATCACATTGCCTTTCTCCCTTTCATCTGTAGTAACTTTTAAAAGTTACTACAGTAACTTTTGAAGACAGTTTTGGTCATATTTGTCTGGGGATGCAATTGTCTGTAAGGTTTCACAGTATCACAGTATGTTAGAGATTGGAAGGGACCTCAAAAGATCATCTAGTCCAATCCCCCTGCCGGAGCAGGAACACCTAGATAAGGTTACACAGGAACGTGTCCAGGCGGGTTTTGAATGTCTCCAAAGAAGGAGATTCCACAACCTCCCTGGGCAGCCTGTTCCAGTGTTCCGTCACCCTCACTGAGAAGACGTTTCTTCTCAGGTTTAAGTGGAACCTCTTGTGCTCCAATTTGTACCCATTATGCCTTGTCCTTTCATTGTTTGCCACTGAGAAGAGCCTGGCTCCATCCTCGTGACACTCCCCCTTTAGATATTTATATACACTAATAAGGTCACCCCTCAATCTCCTCTTCTCCAAACTATAGAGACCCAGCTCCCTCAGTCTTTCCTCATAAGGGAGATGCTCCACTCCCTTAATCATCTTAGTTGCCCTGCGCTGGACTCTCTCCAGTAGGTCCCTGTCCTTCTTAAACTGAGGGGCCCAGAACTGGACACAGTATTCCAGATGAGGTCTCACCAGGGCAGAGTAGAGGGGAAGGAGGACCTCTCTCAACCTACTAACCACCCCCCTTCTAATACACCCCAGGATGCCATTGGCCTTCTTGGCCACAAGGGCACAGTGTCGGCTCATGGTCACCCTGTCGTCCACCAGGACCCCCAGGTCCCTCTCCCCTACACTGCTCTCTAACAGGTCGTTCCCCAGCCTATACTGGAACCTGGGGTTGTTCCTGCCCAGATGCAGGACTCTACACTTTCCCTTGTTAAATTTCATCAAGTTATTCCCCGCCCAGCTCTCCAGCCTGTCCAGGTCCCTCTGGATGGCAGCACAGCCTTCTGGCGTGTCGGCCACCCCTCCCAGCTTAGTGTTTTCATGAGGAAAAGCCACCACATTGGTGGTAAAACCCTATTATTCTTCTCACTGGGGTAAACAGTGTAGGGTAAACCCACTCCACAGGGAATCTGGAGGAAGCTGTGCTGAAGAACCCAGAAACCATCATTTGTTTTCTTAGAAATAAGTAGTTTCAAACATGAGACATGCCTTGAGGTGTTTCTGATTCTTCTAGATTCTGCTAGTCAAGAAACTACCTATGGGTACATTTTCATGTAATAGATACTATGTCAAGGCCAATTATCACTGTCATCCTTGAGGAAATGCAGTATGGCTAGTAGTGTGCCAGATAACCCTGGGTTAACAGCACATTTCTGTGTGGGTTTTTCTGGGCTGGTAGGAGATGGAATTAGGCTGACATAATGCAACTACTGTCCAGCAACTCTCATTGGAGATGATCCCTTGTTGAGTGAGGCTGCTGGTATTGGGAGCAGTGGAGGACTGGGCTGAAGGAAAATGTCAGTGTGGTGAAATTTATTCTTTGAGTCCCTTCAGAAGATACCCGAGCAGTGATTTAAAACTGGAAATATGTAAGTTTATGTTTTTTTACCCCCAGTAGGTGGCTTGGAACATGTGCTTGTGATTATGTTTTTGGATGTGAAAGTAAGAGGTGGCAGAAATACTTTGGAACTACCCATGGGGAAGCATTAGGTATTATGAAAAGGCGTTTTAAGAGCATGGAGCAACTGTGAAGTCTTGCCAGTCACTAGAAATGTTTGAGATTGTAATCACCCTGAAGCGATAAGATGCTTTGTCATTTGGGTGTGCTGCAGGGTTGTCTAGGAGTGGCACAATAGTGAGGTGGTTTTAGCTTTCTGTGTATACCTGGCAGTATGAAAGCAAAGCTTTCAGAACGGTGAATCTGCTGTAGGAATACTGATCCCACCAGGCAGGTGGTCTTGAATGGTTGAGTACACTGGGATTTTTTGACTTCCCCAGAACGTAGAGCCCAGCTCTGTGCATCACTAGAAAGATGACATTGTGCACTATGGATTTGCTGGTACTCTTGCCAGTCTACCCCTAAAGAGCTGTTGCAAATACAATTACTATTTTCCATGCAAGTAGGCACCTCTACACACAGACAGTTTTGTTTGTTTTTTTTTTTTGTCTGATTACATACTAATTTCACTAGTAAGGCTGCTGGGGAGTCCCATTTGTATTCCAGTTTACATCATTTACTATGGACTTGGGCAGAGTATTCGTTTAATCCTATAAGCTAAGCTGTTCAGCAGTGTCCCAGTATTTACTAGGGAAGGAAACTGGAGCCTATTGTCTGTGAATAATGAATTTGTGTATCATGAAGTAGCAGTTCTGTACACAAAATCTGCAACAGTTCCTCTTCAGAGTGGACTTCTGAAAGGGTCAGCAAGTCTTGGGTGCCCTGATCTCTGTTCTAGTAACCAATAGTTATTTAATACATTACTTAAAAATGTGCACTTAGTCCAACATGAGGGCAAAGAAGGTTGGCAGGAAAAGACAACAGATAATTTGCAACTTCAGGTTAACAAAGCTGTATCTTTGGG
This sequence comes from Neopsephotus bourkii, assembly GCF_033783945.1. Taxonomy (NCBI): domain Eukaryota; kingdom Metazoa; phylum Chordata; class Aves; order Psittaciformes; family Psittacidae; genus Neopsephotus; species Neopsephotus bourkii. Next base: position 115,935 of record NW_026900603.1, read on the forward strand.
TAATGCATTGCAAGACTCCATACAGCTATGCAAAGAGGGCTATCTGGGAGCTCTCCACTCTCTTACATGCTGAACACCAGAGTCACTGGGCTGTAGGTTAATTATACTTTTAATGATTCACTATGCGTATGAATCTGCTCTCCTGGACAGAGTTATCACAAAAAATATGTCCTTTTGCGCAAAGTGTTGCTGTGACACTACTTGTTGTGTGTATTTCAGGTCATGCTGTTCCAAAAAATCATAGTTGAACTAGAAAAGAAACAAAGACAGCTATGAGAATGATCAGAGAATCATAGTATCGTAGAATGGTTCCAGTTGGAAAGGGCTATAAAGACCATCTAGTTCCGACTCTTCTGCCACAGGCAGGGATGCCTTCTACTAGGCTACGTTGCTCAAAGCCATGATATCAAGTAAGAATGGATTTCATACAAAGAGAGATGGATTAGACTAGAAAAATTCAGCTAGGAAAAGACTTAAGTGAGAGAGAATGACCGAGAGAGAGAAAGAGAATGAACAAGAGATGTGAGAGAAATAGATATGATGTAAAATGGCTTGGAGAAGGAGATCAGGGAAAGATTGCCCTGCAATTTTTATGACAGAACTAAAACACACTTAAAAAAATTATAAAGCAATAGGTATTGAGAAGTATTTTCTAAAATACCATACCTATTGAAAAAATTCATTGTTGTAGATGTCAAAAACACAAGAAAGTGTTAGGAAAAAAGTTAATCGTCAAATCAGTGAAGGTCCACAAAAGCTTATAAACAAATTATAACGGAGGCTGATGGAAAAAGCCAGTGAACACAATGGTAGCTGCTACTCTTATTCTTTTTCTAAGTGTTTACTTCCGGCAATTTTTAGGAACAAAGTGCTGAGTTAAATGGATGCTTTTACCAGTAGGAGTGCATTTATGTACTAAACAAAATCTTGGCACAAATGAATAGTAGTGTGAATGTACATATAAACTTAATTCAGCAGTAATGCTGCTAACCATAGTAATGCTACTATCATATGTGAAGATCAATAACCCTGTACACCAAGTAATTCTGCAGGCTATTTTAATAAAGATGTTTTTTCCATCATTTGTGAACCTGTTGTCTGTGAGGACGTGGTGGCTCAGGCACACATCAAAATATAAAACACGAGAAGTTTCACCTCAATATGAGAAAAAACTTCTTTACGTTGAGGGTGGCAGGGCACTGGAACAAATTGCCCAGGAGGGTCATTGGGTCTCCCTCTTTGGAGATCTTCAGAAGCCACCTGGAGACAGTCTGCAGGTTCTCAGTTTCTGTTTTACTGTGTGGACATCTAAGCATTGACTAAATATTGCTTGCTGAGGTGGAGTTAAGATATTCATAGCATTTATTCATGTTTGATTGCTCCTTCTTTAGTGCTCCTCTTGCAAACAGAGAGCCTAGATGAAAAGCCTCTTGTGTTGGAGGAGGGGAGAGACTTTTCACTGAATTCCTTGACTTCTGGTTTGTCAGGTCCCAAGCACTTGCCTTTGCCTTGGCAGGTTTTTAGGAGGTGAGCTTTGGTTTATGCCAATCTTACACAGGAGTCCATAGGGTCATCAAGTCTACCTCTCTGGAGATCTTCAGAAGCCACCTGGACACATTCCTATGTAATCTGCTGTAGGTGACCCTGCCTTGACAGGGGCATTGGACTAGGTGATATCCAGAGGTCCCTTCCAACCCTAATCATTCGGTGATTCTGTGATACACAGATTCTATGGCCAAATGTTCAGCTGGTATTAGAGGTTACGAGTCGGTTGAGCTACTCCAACTTACATCATTGGTGTCTCTCTGAATACTTTAATAGGAAAAACAGAGTGAGAATTTGGAAATTTGTTTAATAAATTCCAGCTCAGAATCATACAAATAGTAATTCTATTTCAGTGTATGGTACCATTTCAGGACCAGATTCATTTTTGTTATAATGATGAATGTTGTTTCTTCCTGCTTAGCTTGTGCCAGAGCCAATGTCCTGATTTTTGGAGTAGTACAGAGGAATGGCTCCTTTGCTGCAACAGGACAATATCAATATTGGGGAATCAAAGAATATCTCAAGTTGGAAGGGACCCATAAAGATCATCAAGTCTAACTGCCTGCTTCTCACAGGACTAAAACCATATGATTCAGAGCATCATCCATATGCTGACAGACTTGGTGTTGTGGCCACTTCCAGGGGAGCCTTTTCCAGTGACTGACCACCCTCTCAGAGAAGAACCCTTTTCTAACATTCAGTCTGAACTTTCCCAGATGTAGCTTCATTCCGTATCCTTGTGTCCTAAGTCAACTAAGCAGCCACTAGCAGATATTCTTGGTATAGAGGTTCCTGAAACCAGGAAGAAATGATGTCAGCCTCAGGGCATGAAGAAGGAGATATGCAGGGTGCCCTAGGTTGTTTGTCATCTGTTGCGCTGGTGTAGAGGGGTATCTAGTTAATTCCAGTGTCTTAGATTCCATTAGCTTTGGATACCGTTGCTATTTTTTTGAGTCTGGCTTTTGGCAGTGACCTGGTACAAGTCACTGCCTTGAAGCTAAAGCAAATTAGTATTGATTTTGCTTTTCATTCAAGGAAAATTTTAGGTATTCATTTTCAAGATTAATATAGGGTTGATGTTTAAATAAAATTAATTTTGTTACTTTTCTATCAGTGTTTCAGTGCATATCTCCATTCTCCTGCTTTCTTCTGTCCATCGAGCAAAGTCCTCAAATGCTCGTTAGAGTAGTCTTGTGATGTCTGCAGGTTCTCAGGTTCTGTTTTACCGTATGGATATCTGAGCATTGACTAAATATTGCTTGCTGAGGTGGAGTTAAATATTCATAGCATTTAGTCATGTTTGGTTGTCGCTTCTTTAGTGCTCCTCTTACAGAGCGGCTAAATGGAAAGCCTCTTGTGTTGGAGGAGGGGAGAGACTTTTCACTGAATTCCTTGGACTTCTGGTTTGTCAGGTCCCAAGCACTTGCATTTGGCTTGGCAGGTTTTTAGGAGGTGAGCTTTGGTTTATGCCACTCTTACACAGGAGTCCATAGGATGAGGAGACTGAACCACACGTTTGCACTGTAAGGAGACTGTTGAATTTTAGAGGAAGAACAGTTGGGCATTTTCATGACACCTGACCCTTTACAGGGACTGTAAAAATAGATATGTGACGTTGTGTCCTCTTTCCTCCCTGCATCTTATCCTAAAACCCTTAACTCTGTGCTGTAGTGAGACCAAGCTCAGTCCTGTCTGAGCTTCTCAGTGAATGACTGTTCAAAACAGGTTGTTGACTGAAGTATCTTTACTAAAAGGGTATCAGTGTTTGTGGAGTTAAACTGACTTTCTACAACACTGTTTTTATCTGTACGTGGTGTCCTCGCTCGTCTTGAGCTTTTGCTGTGGAAGCTGGTAGAACATCAGCTGCTGAGCATTTGTGGGTAAGCAAGAACACACCTGTCCTTGCTAATGACTAGTCAGTGCCACTTAAAGGCTGAGCAGAGGTGAAGGCTGTATTTACAAAGTAAAAACTGCACTAGTCTGAAACACAGCATGTAGTCGCAGTGAAATATGAGTCAGAATGCAATTCTCAGCATATTTTAGGATCCCAGCACCGAAAGTGATATCCATAATAGTTTGCTTACTCACCACTGATGCTTGAAGCACTGAGACTTGTTAGCTATCCCATGACTGACCTTCAAGATCTCTAGGTTCTTTCTTTGCTTTCTGCTTCCGTGAGGACATCTGCCTGACCATCTATGTGCCCAGCTCCTACACAGATGTCTTTTGGCAGAAGGGATTAGAAGTTGGCAGTGCTGAACAGGAATCTCCTCAAAGGATTCTTAGATGTTATCTGGATTAGGATCAAAGTCTTATCTACTCCGTTGGGCAACAACCGTGTTACTAACATGCCATCATTGAAATAGGAGGCTCAGCCTCTGCAGGAATGATTTCTGATGATCATTAAGTACTGCCACATAAAAAATCAAGCTGGTTTGAGGGTGTAGGCTATCATCCAATTAAAGCAGTCCTTATGGACAACAGTGTGAAATACATGAGGCAAAAATGGAACTGTAAGGTTGATGGGTTTTTCCCTTCCTCTAGTTTGCACATTTTACTCCATGGAGGGAAATTAAAGATTCTGTCTGTGGTTCCAAGTTTACATCTGACTTGTTTTGTTTCTCTTTTTTTTTTATTTGTCTTATAAATGAGGTGCTATCTTTACAAAAAAATTGGAAACACCTATGGTTTGTTCCTGCAAGGCAGTGTGGCACACTTTAGCAATGACATCTTTCTGTGGTGGAAGCATTAAATGCTTTTAAAGTTTGGTCTGAGAACTCAAAATGTTGTATTTCTTTTTGTCTGAGGATTTTTTTTTTCTTTCTTTTCAGGAAATTGTTTAACAAAAGATTGATACATGGAAGGAACATTTTGCAAAGCCATGTGCTTTTCAATTGAAAATTCCTGCAGAAACCTTTGGACGAATTTATAGGAACTTTTATCTGGTCCTAGCTGTAAGAGCTAATTAATCTTGGAATAAATATAGCATGAATACTCTAGTGTAGAGATGAGGCACAATTATTAATTATTAGTCAGTGCTGTAAGGCTGGAAGATAAGTACTCAGGGGAAAATCTTTCCTAAAACTCAAATTGAAATATGCAAACAAATATAGGGGTGGCTATTTTCAGAAGTACTAGCAGTGACTAGGTGTTTATCTTCCCCTGACATTCAGACAGCATTAAGCACCTAATTGCTGTATCTTAGAAAATGTCCACAAATTATAAAGTGACTGCTTAGTTTTCTGGAAGGTTCATTTGAATTTCCTACATGTCTGCAATCTTCCACCAACAGAAGGTCACTACAGAAATCTGAGCTTCTGAAACCTGCCAGTTCCTTGACCTCCAAGTGAAGGTCTAGACAGCTTAATTGCTCGGTGTCTTTTCAATCCATTTTTAAACTATGAAAGCCAGCTCTTAGTGAAACATTAGAAACAGTTTGCTTTCAGACATGTTAGCTAAATCTGTGTTCTGGGGGTTTATGCAGGAGGAATTTCATTCACGTTTCCCCTTTTCATTATTCATGAATTAGTCATTAATTGCGAGGGTTTAATATTTGCAAATTGGGTGTTTTTATTAATACCTGACTTTTTGTTAGAATAGGTAACTGACTTTTTCAAGCAGCTGCAGATGCTGACCTGGTCTGTACTAGTATTTCAGCCTGGCCTTTCAAAGAGAAACATCAAACAAATTGTGTTGTGCTTCTGGTAGATTACATGTGTGAGATACCTCTTACCTCTCAGTTCCCTGGGAATAATACAGCACAGCTCACTGTCTGGGTTTCTCTTTGCTGTCTGAATCTTCAGCTAGGATACCTAAATCCTGGTGGAGGTGGGACAGGTGTGTGAAGAGGTTAAAGAAAGTAAACTTGTGTATCTGTGTGTCTGGTTTCATATCTGTGAATTCATCTAGATCATTTATCTATAAATTACTGCAGACTGCATACAATTTCTTAACTTGCCTAACCTATTTATGAACAGCCCTCACCCCACAGTTATTCGGAGCAGAATTAATAAATAATGTATCTGTGTGATCTAAAAAAGAATGAAATGAGCTAGGTATTTCTGGTAAGTTGGTGAAGCACTTACTGATTTCTCTTTTTTGTTTTCTTCTTTCACCCCCAAAAAAGAGACATACTAGAAAGAGGGAAGATGTGAAGAAATCGTGTGGGGTTGTTTTTTGTTGTTTTCAAGTTTGTTGTTTGAAGTTTGGTGTTGTTTTTTTTTGGTTTTTTTGTCTTTTGAGCAGTGGTAAGTAAGCTTCAAACAGAAATACAGGGTAGTGCGGATCACCAGTATTACTGTAAACTGTATGCAGTAGTTTCGGAGCAGCCGTAGCATATAAGCTGCAGGTATTTAAAACTGTTCTTTCCATGTTATTTGTTTTCTCAAAAGTTTGGTTCCAGAAAACTAATTTAAAGTTATCCCTGATTTTGACTGAAGTCTTGAGATACCATGATTTTTAAAATAATAATTTCTGTCACCTATTGACAATTCTTACAAACTGTCTTCCCTGGCCTTTTTCTGTAGCAGAATTACTGTAAGTTATGAGTAAAAACAGTAGCTGATGTAGGGTATTCTAAATATTACATGTGGTTTAAAAAGTACTAGATTTTGTAGGACTTCAGAGCTAGAATAAAAAGGGTTAAAAATGAAACCCCTTAGTGCAAGGCCTTCCAGTGTTGATTATGCTTATTAAAGCTGAATACTATGCTTTCTGACCAGCTGCTTCTGCAGCACAAATCTCATTTTACTGCGGAAATTTTTTGCTTACAGGAAAAATCCCAGTACAAATGCTGTTCGCTGTGGTTAGAAGTGGCACTTGAATATCAGCATGTTCTTTTGTCAATCAAAACATGCTCCTGAACGGTTCAGCTAGTGGTAGCAGGGGACGTGCTAAGGCTCTTAACAAAAATGTGAGCCTGGCTTTTCATCCCAGAAGAATCTGAGTTGATTTTATAGAAATTTTTCTGTCATTGCAGTCTTTCCCTGGAAAGTTAAACACCAACTATACCATCTGTACCTCTCTGTTGTGCATTCACTGAAAGTAGCATACACATTTCATGGAAAAGTACACTTTTTCCCTTCAGATTCTCCGTTCTTGCTAGAAGAGAACAGTAGCTTGTGTTCTGAAGCTGTTGACTGAGAATACAATATTTTTACGTGCTTATATAAGACCTGTAGAAGACAGCATTAATGAACAAACAATATTAACGTTTCTGAATAGTCTGTCCTACTGGCCCAGATGGTCATATTTCTAGACAAAAATGGCTGAAAGTGTAAGTCTGAAAAGTCTGTTGCAAACTAATCACTAGAGAATGTCTTTTAAAATTTATCTTTAAAATAAAATATTTGTCTTACCTTGAATGTATCTACTAAGCAGTGGTAAAACTAAATACGCTTGTACAGTGCAATTCCAACATTACAACAGTATGGAGGTGCTTTTTCAGCGTATATATGTCTCAGTGAAACAAAAATCGTACTTCCTATTTTTGGTACCACATAGCTGTACAAGGATGTTGTTGTCTGATGTGATCTGTATTAACCTCTGCTCTCTGCTTTGTCTTTCCAGCACTGGCTTGAGCCCAACAAGTCCATCATCAAGCAAATGAAATGTAAGTGTTGAGAGTTCATGTTTTAGAAATGCCCAAAGGTTTTCCTGTGCAAAAAGTTTTCCTGTTACACAGTAACTTAGAATATGTTTAATTTGTTTCTTGGTGCAAATAGGCCCTGTATGTCCTCTCTAGGCTCCTAAAAACTCAGGGTACTCTCATTACACTGTCACAGTGCTCTGCACATCAAGAGCTTCCCCTTGCTGCTCAGAGCTAGAGGCAGAGGTCAGCTGATGTGTGTAGGGTGGCAGATCTGGTTGGAAGACCTGTACGTTCTTGGCTCTTGTTTTCAGTCAGATGCCACTGGGAGATGGCAGTGAAATGTGGAATGTGGCAATCTGGTTCTGGGTCTTTCTGGTTTGCTCTCTTTCTGCTGTCTCCTACTTAGTGACAATGCAGAGCACTGGTTTGAGATTACTGTTACTGTCCAGCAAACTCAAGTGCTGCGTATTACTGCTTGCACCCAACAAAGTGAAGCTCATGTTTCTTGTTGCACTTTGCATAGGAACATATTCAGGAACTCTGCCACCAGATGTACCGAGGGTGTTTTGATTTATTCAGAACAACTCTACCTGCACAGAGATGGTGCTTAGATATGATTGATGCTACTCCATAAGTTCCACAGATTCACTGATGTGATGGTCTTATCAGAGGACTTGTGTGGCTTTTGGGTAACTACTAATAAAAACTCTGAAGAAAAAACATCTAAGAAAAAAGAAAAAAGAAGAAAAATGATCATGTAGGAAATAGCAAAACAGAATGCAGCTAGTATGAGATTAGTTGTCACAGTGAAAATTTTTCAACAGCAACAGCAGCAGAGAATGAGATGGTAACAAAGGAGTTTTGTTATCAGCCTTAGATTCAAGACACAGGACTAGAATTAACTACTGTGATTGGCTTTTTATAAGCAATTTTAGGTTAATACTAGTGTAGCTTAACTATATTTTTTGTCACAGATAAAGGACTTCAGTTGCTACAATAGCCCTTTAAGGAAACAAAACATATATGTGTGTGTATATATATATATATATATATATATATATAAAATGCATGTGTAGAATTAATGGAGATAACACGTAAATACATCTTTTTCTCCCACAGGTTTCAAGGACATTTTTGTAAGCATTTCACATCAGGAACCTCTTGCTTTATTTTTGTAAAAATATTCTGTATTAATGTAGAAAACTAAATTTTTAAAGGCACACAAGGTTAATTCATATTTTGTCTAAAAATACATGGTTTTCTAGGAAATGGTTTAGACTCAGAAGAAGAAATTAACCATATTCATTTGGAAAGCATCAGAGCCTCAGGTGACACAAGTGAGGACTGAAATTAGAATCAGGTGGAAAGTATAAAAACTGGAACCATGAAGTGAATGGTTAATAGAACATACATTATGTATATATGACTTCTAGGAGAAATGGCTGTTGACAGTGATTGTATGTAAGAATGGACATTCATCTCCTCTGCTGCAAGAGTAGGTTATATTAATACTAATGATTCAAAGTGTTCTAAATTCAGTTGAATGCTCAGATTTTTATAGGATTATGGCAAATTTGAAAATTTGCTGCATGGTTGATCTCAGCTACTCTTTGTGAGGAGCTTCATTTTCCCCCAGCACAATAACAATTTTTTCAGTTTATTCGTACACCTCAGTATTGAAAAATATACAGAGCAGAAAAGGAATGATTTGGAGTAGTGTTCTAATACAAATTTCAGTAGGTATGAGATTTCATGGGCCTCAGTAGCATATGAATCATTCAGGTATAATCCCTCTACATAGGCTGTACAGAAATCACAATCCGGCAGTTATATGATTCTGTTGGTGGGATAGGATGTTGCATGCTTGAAGTCTTCGTGGGCTCTTGTGTGGTGCTCTACCATTTTAATTTCCTTAGCTTTGGCAAAGATTGTTTTAAACTCATAATAACCCTGGGATATGACAGAATCTTCCAGAATATTTTTAATTTTGTCTTAATCACATATGAAACCTGGTTCAACAGAGAAGAATTAAAACATGTCATTTTTTTTCTGTCAATCTCTACCTTTGTGTATTCCACCTTCCCTTGAATGTTTGTGTCAAAACATGACGTGTAAAATCTAGGTCTAATTTTTGCCACTAATTCTGCCAGAGAGTGGAAATTTTAGGCTCTGAGAAATGTCCTGAACCACTGCTGGTCTTCTTCTACAAGTTGAAGCCACTTACTGGCCAGTGATTGATAGCTGTGAGCACCATGCTTACAGCAGTGTGTTGGAAAACTGAAAGGTTGCATGAGATAGCTGCAACTTTGTGGTTCTAGATAAAGACTTCCGAAACCTGCTTTTCTATTGTTTTGCATGTTTTTGTGTATGCTGTAATCTCCTAGATGCTGGCAGTAAAGCTCTTTACCATTTGGCCATCTTACATTTTTTACTTATTTTCTGTCTAGGAATGTCTTGGTGTAAATCCTAGTGCTGGTCACATCAGCACTAATGTTTAAGCAAAGAACAGAGTTTTCCCATGCACTTTCCCTCTCTCTGTTTTTCAATAATTTTGAAGGTTATTCTGCATAATAAGTATGCATCTATCCTGTAATCTGCTTTGTGGGAAATGTCCAACTCTATGGGTTTTGATCTTGATGACAGAATCAATTCTGTTGCTTTGGTGTGCAGTAGTTCAAATTTCATGTTTTCCTTGCTGCTTTACATGTCAGTTGATCTGAGAGAGTAATGCAAAAAGGATGCTTTCCTGTGTCAGGCCACTGGAATTTGTTAATTTCCTGAATCTCTAATGCTATTATAAAGTGTGAAACAAAATGGGATGAATCAGGGAAAGCAAGAACCCGGATGCAGAAATGGGTTGTGCAAAACCTCCTAAAGATTCTTAAATCTCAAAGTTGTCATCAGTTTTTGTGTCTAAGTGCAAATGTAAAGAGTTTATTCAGATATGAGGTTCATAAATCTATGCACAGTGAAAACATTAAGATTTGTGTGATTCTTCTGGTGTTACTCCAAATGATGTATATTGTTTATGTATGATTCTTATTAACATGCTTTAAAGCATTTTTATAACTGGTTGATGAAAATCCACCTTTCTGTCTTTCTTTCTCTCCTTTCTTCCATCCTTCCTTCCTTCCCGTATCTCTTATGCATGAAATAAAAACACTGAGTAGTGTTCTGTCTTAAACACGCTCACCAAGTGATAGGGTCAAACAGCTGATTTGTTTGGATAAGTGGAATATGGATATGGAAACAGCAATATATGTCTCACGGTGCCCCAGAGAGTAATGATTTTTTTGGTCTGGTTTGGTCTCTTCCCCCCCCCCCCGATGTTCACTACCTTTTGGTAGGTATAGTGTAGCTCAGAGAATACATAACATCAAAGAGAAATGCAGGAAGTTTTCTGAAATGTCGCATTCTCAGGGCTATGAAGATAATTAAAAAATCTGCTTTTGGCTTTCAGTATCCATCTGAATCCATGTTTAATAAAAAAAACAACACTGCCAGTAAAGCTCATTACAGAACCTAGTATTCATGCTGGATGAAAAGCAAGTTGTTAAAAGCAAACAGGAAACCTACCCAAAAGCAGCAGATGAGAATCTGTCCTTCTCCCTCTTTGGTTCACAATTCTAAAACTTCAGCCAAGTTTTTCACCAGCTTTTTTTTTTCTGTTATTGTTTAAAAAACAATTTTTCTCTTACAAAAAGGTAGTATTTCAGTTTATCTTTCTATGAAGAAAATGTGCATATTTTCTTAGGCTTATGATCTACCTTTTGATCTACACAGAAGAAGAGTGATTCAGTGGGCTTTGCTTAAAAATGAATGCATGGAAGATGCAGTCTCTTATACATTGATACCTGTGCCTAGGGGTGCAGGTCCCGTCTCCCCATTTGTTTTGATCAGGGTATTAGAGTTTTGTTTTTTTTAGCTAGGAGATCCTTATTGTTTCATGTATATGGGGTAGTTTGTCTTAGTTGAATGTAACTGAAATAAACCCTGAAGACACATCAGTTGCCTAGAAAACTTCCATTGCTGTATGTGTAGTTTCTTCATGAGGTTCTAGGTCAGGACTGGTCTGAACATTTGGTATAATTTAAATGATTTTATTCTTTTGCCTTCATCTTTTATGTTCTGCTAGCGCATAAACTGGCAAATTAATAGCCCTATTCAGTGGAGTTTGCAGTCAGTACTATTTTCCATGCTAATGTCCTTTGCAGTTACTGTAGTTGTGAATATTAGTGAAAAAGCAAAGCCTGTGATGGTAGGAAATTCTGACAAAGCCTTAGGCATTTCACTGTACTGGCTGCTCCTTATCTGATAGGTAAAGGACCAGTCTGAAAGAAAAAGCTTATAGGTGTTCTAAAACTAATTATATTCAGGCTAGTTTTGAAGAAATGTCCCTCTGTGTAAATTGAATTCTGTTTTGGGAAGATTTATTGTTAATGTTGCCACTTTAATGTGCAAGTAAGTAGTAGAAAGTAATTTTGCTTTCAAGGAACCGAGGAACGGTCTGGCTTGACAATCTCATTTCTTGAGCTATACAATTCACTGCCTGTCTTGCTTTCCACTACAAGAATATAGTGAAGGAGAGAATATGAGGTTCTCATGTGTATTTCTCAAGTGTTGTAAAATCTGTAAGACAAAACCCTTACTAAAGGTCTACATACCATCAAATGTGTGTTTGGAGGAACATTAGGCTTACGATCCATTTTAAAATGGAGAAGAAAGTAGATAGCTGTGGGGGTCCCTTCTTCTTCTTTCAAGTGCTCATTCTTTTGGGCAGGTTTTCTAACTGGGAAAAAATAGAACAGAAAAAAGAAGATCCTGTTTCACTGTGTAGTTATAGGGTACCTTCTATTTCATTTCCAGAGATTAATTGGATGGAGGGGATCATATTATTTTTAAAATTTCAAATTGCCATACTTGCAGCAGTTGCTGAGGGAAGACCTCTGTTTGACAGTATGCAGCAGCCTTGTTTTTTGTATTGCTAGCTGCACTACTGAGGAGGAATATTGTTACAGAGGCTTGAGTCTAGGAAATGTTTCAAAGTAGGCTTTAAACTACCTTGCCAGATCTTGCCAATCTGCGTATTCTGTGCACTGGTGTACACTTCTGTCCACGAGGAAAACATTTCCTGTTAACTGCATCTGGGCTATTTTATTTAGTCCAGTGTATGCTGTCCTTTCCTCGCAATGATACTTCATGCATACAAGGCAGCTGTTGTTTTTCTGTGATTACCACAGGCTGCCAGAATATGGCTCTTCTGATATATATGTATTATTTTTACCTGATATCAATATATTTTTGTATATTAAAAATATATATATATTTTATATTATTTTATAAAAAGAATTTATAATTCTTTTTACCACAGCCAGAAAATTTAATCATTTCATTGGCATCCAAAAATTTAGGTAAAATTCAATACATTTTTAGAGTCTTGCATATGCTTGTGGTAGCTAAGGTCCTGCAGAGGCACGCACTAGCTGTTCTTATGTCTGCATCCCTATTTCAACCACAAACTAATTCTAATATTCCAGGACAGGTAAAAGTTTTTTTTTTTTTGTTGTTGTTGTTTTGTTTCCCTTTTTTTCTTTTTTTTTTTTTTTTTTGAGGAAGAGCTCTTGCTCAGTCAACACTGGTTGGTTCTTCAGTCATGTTTTGTGAGTGCAACCATATTATAAAAGTCCAAGTTTTATCCCTTGCTAAGGGATGTTATTGCTAAGAGACAGAACCATCAAAGATGACTTACATTATCTTTTGCTTTGTCCAGGCAACATGACTCCTTAATCTCTGGATGGCTGTTTTCCTTTCTTGGATATTGAATTTGGTTTACCGTCTAGTTTGCCACTAAAGGGCAGGGAGGACCTAACAGTGTTCTCTGTTTTTCAGTCTACGTCCAATTACTGTAAGACACTGTTGCAGTCATGTCTAAGCAGCTGAAGCCCACAGAAAGCAGTCTTGAGTGTTTCTCTTACCCTCAGAGGACTTGATTAGCTTGAATGTTCGAATCATCTCTAGAGAACAATTAAGGCTTGTTTTTATTCCTCCACTTCCTCTTGTTTGTTTCTAATTGTTTCCTTACTTTCTGTTTTTTTCCCTGTGTTTTTTATCTCTTCATCCCCATCTCTTCTGATATTTCTCCTTGTGTTTTCAATGAACAATTATTTAAACAAGTAAAAAAATCGTGAAATCAGCAGTTTTTGTTGAGGCTGAAAGTAGCTAAAAAAAGTGCAACGAGGTCTTGAAAGGGAAAAATATTCCTACATTGTCATAAGCAGTCAAACCCTTCAAAAGACACCTACCATAATGAAAGATGTAATGCATTTTTATTTTCTGTTGCTTTTGTACATCACATGGAACTATGTGATCTTCAGTCCTGAGTTTCTGGAAGACTGCAGCATATATGTAAATACTGCAGTCAGAGTAGCTTGAAGAGGTATCATGTTTATAGAACTAATTTGCACATGCAGTTTATACAAGTCAGTGAGCAAGTAAGCTTAAGGAGATTGTACAGTAAAATGTTGTGGTATCTGTATGATTACTTTTATATATTATAATGACTAAAAAGTAATCCTCTGTTTCACCTGTTCTCTTCCTTCATTTTCTCTGTAATTTTCTTTGCCCTGTTCTTCAACCTTCCGTTCTCATGTGAAAGAACCCTCTCTTCCAGATTTAGGAAGTTAGATTGACTGAGTGCATTCAGGATACAATAAGACAAGGGACTTTTGAATCTAACCAGAATATTATAATTCTTACTTACTATGAAGCAAAGTTACGTGCATGCTTTAATTTAAAAAAACCCAAAACAAACCAAAACCCAAACCAAAACCCACCCAACTAAAACCCCAACCCCCCCCTTAAAAGGAAGGGTCTATAAACATTGAGTACAGTTGTAAATATGCAGAAAGTTAATTTCAGAGTTAAATATTACAATAAAAGGATTATAATTTTGCACTCAGTTCTGTAGGACACTCCCAAATGAGCACAGTTATTACATGTTCCCATTTTGTTTAAAGCCTCAGCTTTTCTTCTATTTCTGTCCACCTAAAAATGGCTGTGAGGGTAAACGTTTTGGTAAAGGACCCCTGCCCAGCTTACTTTTCCCCCCACACTATTTACCTTTTGAAGATGTGGTTATTTTCCTTCTCACTCCAAACTGAGAACTGGAATGTAAAACATGAACACTACCTGGCTACAGATAGTTCTGAGGGCTCTGCCTACCTGCGTATTGTGCGTGATGTGACACTTTTAAGCCTTTTGCATCGTTTTCACACATTTTGGTGGGATTAATAGTCTTCAGTTTGTTTTCTGTCCCTTCTGTGATCACTGAAAGATCAACTGGCCTAAGATAAGGTAGTATCTTGAATACTGTCACAGATACAACAGTGCGATATAAAGCTGTGTTCATTAATGTAAAACTGAGAGATACTGATTGCAGAACTGAAATAATTCCTGTTACTAGGTCTTCTTCTTTGGTTGTTTTTTTTGTTATGATTTTTTTTGTTTTTTTTTTAAAGAAAAAGGATTGTACTTAACGCCCAGTATTGTTACTATAGCTCAAGAGTAGGTAATGTGGTCTTACTAAATACTGTAAACAATAACAGTTCTGTTGTCTCTAGCTTCATTAACCAAATTTAATTAATGGGTTCTTCCATTTTGTAGTCTGGGTATTATCATTGTCAGAAATAACAAGTATAGGTAACACCTTTTGTATCTCTTTGTGACAAGATGCATCTGCTTCCTGTTTATAAAAAAAAATAGCAGCACAAATGTTTTTTGTACTTCCTATATCAAACAAAAAGTCTTGTGAGGTGCAAATCCCTTTATAAATTGATTTGCCTAGGTTAGGTCTATTTTGCACATGCTTTGGCCACCTTTGTCATATATTCTCTTCGTATATACATATATATATATAGTGTTTATTGGTTTATTTGAATCGCTGCCTGATGTTTCAGAGCTAACCATCACACCAGCTACTTTTTAAGACTTTTGGAGTTTATTCCTTCCAAGTGGCTGAGACAATGTTTGCTACTGTTCTCATGCTTTATCTTTATAATGTTTCAGCTCATCCACCATTTACCATGTGCTTTAGAGTGAAATTCTACCCACATGAACCCCTGAAGATTAAAGAAGAGCTCACCAGGTATTTGTTTTGTTTGTTTGTGCATTTAATGTATGTCTTCTAACAAGTTCAAAATCAGGCTGTGTATTGTGTAGGGTGAGGTTCTCACTTTTTATGCTAAAATACTAGAGCAAACAGCCATTTGCACTGTTGGTAGCTTTTTTATTTATTGTGGTACCTATAGATTTTTAAAAACAGTTTAAGGTGATGTTTTAACATACAGTGAAGTAGTCATGTTGTTGAAGAACTCTCAGAAAGAGAAACAATGGTCAAATGACTAGAGAAGGATTATTCTGACTTTTACCCTGGCAAGGATTGTGGTCTTGAGTAAGTTCCTTCTGGGTCTTAGTTTTGGTTTGCTTATTGAAATCATCTATGAAGTTTAATTCAGTAATTGCCTTAACTCTTCCAACAGGATCATGTGTAGTCCCACTCAATTTTCTCTTGTGTATATTTTTAGGACCACAACCAAGATAGTATTTTTAATGTACTGGTAGACCTTTAGGAAACTGACATAGAGGTGCAACATATTTATATTTTTAAAGTAAAGCTTTTCTGGAAGTTAAGAGTTCTTTTTTGCTTATATTGGGATTTTCCAGCTTATGCTGTAAAAATAGTCGTACGTATGTCAAAATAAAATCATACTTAACAAATGGGAGTTTTGTCATTTAGCCATTGTGACTATTTTGTTGCTTTGGGTACTTTTCAAGAAATTCAACTGGGGAAAAATGAAGGAAAACAACAGCTCTTTTGACCTGTGCATTAGCTGTGCCGTACTACATATACATATGCCTTGCCATGTTGCTAGTCAGGAGGTGCACTGCAGTTGCATGTCGCAGAAGCATGGAGCCCCTGAACACTTGTTGCGCTGACTTCTTCACTGAAGCTTTCCCCAGTCCCTGCAAATTCTTATGCTCATGAGTCACTGCATGAATGGGAGTGATCCCATTATCACTGGTCTCATTCTTAAAGTTTCAGGAACAGCTTGCATTCTGCTGAATGGGAAGTTTATAGTTTGTACAGAGCAGCTGGAACATACAGTTCACATTATAGCTATTTATCTTTGGTGGAATACTGAAACTGTTTAACTGAGTGAATAGGTTGTAAACCAGGAAATCAGTGGGTTTTCATTATTTCTTAGTCTTTGTTCTTGGATGAACATTTTACTTGTTATGAGCCAGAGTATAAACTTCCTCATTGAGGAGTCTTAATTGACCTCTTTTTTTTTTTTTTTTTTTTTTTTAAACTACTTGGATACCCTCCCAGGAGAAGTTTTATTGAAATGCAAAGAATCTAGAATTAGCCCACTGAAGTGTATTGTGCTGTCAGTATGTTTTAGGCTTTGCTGGAACCTTTCAAATTAATTTTTAAAGTCCAGCTGCTGTATGAAAAAATGTTTTATGGTCTTCAGTTAAAACCAATACTGTTAAGACTTAAAAAGGAGAAATAACTAATCTTTTCAAATGTCCACCTTGTGCACATGATGCCTTTTCATATATTATCAGCTTTATAGTTTCCCAATGTTGCTATTTGGGGCCTTTGCTTTGTGTCTGCCCAGGTCTTTTACACAATAACAAAGTAAAGGAAATGCTCCTGAAATGAACGAGTGATGTGTAGTCATGTAATTTACCTCTGAGAATTTGTTTCATAATCTAAAGCAGAGGGTCAGATTCAAGGTGACACTCTATATTGGCTTCAGTTATTTATTTTTTTCTCATATCACAGTGATAGGTGAAATTCAAGAAGAAAAATGGGTTACTGTGTGACAGAGGGAAGCAATGAAAACTTGAAAGCTAATTGGCTTTTTGGTAGATGTAAATTTTTCAACTTTTTAAAAATCTCTGTTGTCTTTAATGAGCAATCATCTTTATTTCAGTGTGTGCTTAATGTTATTTGAAAATAAATGAATAACATTGTCACCCTTTGGCTTAAAGCCATCTGTACTTCATTGCTGTATATAGAGTTAGCTGAGTCTGTGTACTAGTGCTTTGCATTTCTGCTACTCTCCATGTCTAAGTATGTAAAAAAGCTGCTTTCTTGCTTCTTCAGTTGGGTAGAAATCTGACGGGTGTCTATAGTCCCATTTAGATGAATGAAATGGGAAAATGAAATTAAGATACAGTAAGACATCCTGTCCTGGACTCTTGGTTCAGAATATTAATTAACCCTGTCTAAATCCCCCATGTGGATTATTGTCGATGCAGTCTTTGTAAAAGCTTTATAGGAATAAATCTTTAATCAAGTACCATAGAGGCCTCAAAGAGAAATCCATATATTAAAAAGAGCTGTTTTTCCTACTCTTCCAATAGCAGTATCTGATGTAAAAAAAAACCAACCCAGTACATGAAACTGTGTGTGTTTGGGGTAAATGATTTGATTTCTGTGAAAATAGTACACCATGTATAGAAATGCTATACAGTATTTAGACATCACTGACAGTGAGAAAATTTAATATTTCTCACCTCAGATTACTCCCACTTCATTTCTATCCTACCTTTGGTGGGCTGTGCTGGACTGTAATTCTGGAGTTAGTTTGTGGTTTTACAGTTGGAACTCTTTTCAGGAAATAAAGATGGCAAATTACATAGTTGAAGTTACCCGTCTGTTTATGATATTGTAGGAAAAAAAAATGTACGAACCTGAAAAAGTGTGCATACACTGTGTTCAGAGGCCAGGAGTGCCTTGGGCAAAGGACCGAGCCACATGCTTGCTTGTCGTTTTGTTCCACTGCTAAGGATGCCTGTGGATATTGTTAGTCCTGTCGTACCACTCCAGCTGCTTACTTTCATCTTCCCTCATTTTAATTAATAATCACTTTCATAGCTGTGCTTTTGAAATAAAATCAGTGCCTGCCTCTGGCTGTTAAGGCATTTAGAGGTATTACTTCTAAATAGTCAGCTGGAGTTAGGATTGTAATTGCAAAGTTACTTTCAGTGGCCATGGGCTTGTCACCCTGAGTTCTCTAGTTCGTGTAGTAGCAGACTACATGAATCCTGACTTGTCAACGAAGCCCAAGTCTTAAGGCACATCAGTGCATGACTTCCTTAACTCATCTCTTGTGTCAGCATGGATTTAGAAGATCTGTCCTTGTTTTTGGAAATACTGCTTGCTGAGCGGGACAGTGAAGCCATACACGTTTGAAACATGTTTGAGAGACCCTAAAGACACACTATTTCTTTTCAGTAGTTAATCAGGCAGTTTTTCAATGCATGTTTAAGAACTGGGATGAGAAAGTGTCAAGGATTTAACTTATTTTACTGAAATGAGTTGGCCTCTGAATTTATTTCAGGGACACTGGAGGCTTAGCAGATTGCAACACTAACAGCAAATACAGACTTTTGAACAGTTTATCTTTTAAACAGAGAGAGGTGTTCAGCCTCAGTAGAAGTATCATATTTCTCTATGCTGAGGCCATTTCTCAGAGTTCGACTTCTGCTTCATGTATGTGGAAGGTGTCAGGGTCTTCTGAGTGGTGTATCTGTGGCTTTCTAGATCTGATTGTCTAGTACTTATAGGTGGCATGGAGTCAGAACAAAGTACTTTAGTTTCAGAAAATGGCATTTAGCTGGCTTCACTGAGCATCCCTAATGAGAGTAATCGCTACTAGTTTTTAAGTAGGCAATAGCAATATAACACCAGGTCCTCCCATCTCCTTTGTTTCCTGTAAAACTGCGCAAACCTGTAAAACAGAATTTCAGTTTCTTTTCCTGTTAAATCAGCCTCTGCTCTGCAGCCTGTTTTCTGGCTGATGCTGCACATGCTTGGGTAGAGACCTTGAACAAATATGTTTTCAGTATTACTGCTAATTTCCTTTTCTGGTAATTTTCTTTCTTCTTTTTCCTTTTTTTTTTAATCTTTGTGGTACATTCCAGTTGTTTTTCCCAGAGAGCATGGTAGGCTTCACAGTGAGAGGGGATGTTTCTTTAGCTATGTGTACAGAACCATGTGCAGAGAAAAGGATATTCCAGAGTTCACTATGATGGTCAAGATTATTCTGCTGGCATGGCATACAAAGATACAAAATTGTCACAAAGGAAGTTGTAACTGTGGAGGTCATTCAATCTGCTGTGTGCACAGCTTCCCACTATGCTCTCTGAAAGCACAGGTATTTTTGCTATGTGCCTCTCTTCCTATTCTGTTATCACAGATCAGTGCCCTGGGAGGGTCCATAGCTGGGAAAGCCTGAGATGTTGTGTGTGAACAGAATAGGAACAGTTAAGAGAGTGTGAACAGATGAATCAAAACAATGGTCATAGCTGGGCACAAAATTTTACTTTTTTTTTTTTTTTTCAGGGTTATTGCTTAGGTAATAAATAAATCAGTGTTTGTTCTTTCTTATGTAATAAAGCAGCTCAGGGCCTCATGCCTTCTTATATCCAAATCTCTACGTTATACTGTATGTATAATTAAAATGAGGGAATATGAAGTCATCTGAGGTCCCAAAGGAATAATCTGAAATGCTACAGATAATACTGTATCAGCAGTAATCCATGATTATTGTAGGAAAAACAGACCTAGAAAATGGCATGGGTGAGTAGCTGGTGGAATTAACCAAAGATGGATTATTTCAAATAGCTTTCATCATGCCGTTTTTCCTAACCCATATTTCCTAATCCAAGAAGCAGTTCTTCAATCACTAGGCTGTCATAAGACAGTGTAATGAGTACTCTGGTACAAGAAAAGCAGATTAAAAATGTTTAACTGGAAATCATACAAAATGACAAAGACTTGGGGTATGTAAACATGGCAAATTCAAGACTTCTGAATGAGCTAGCTTGGGCGAGGAAGAGCAATACCACTGCATGCATGCATGCAATGCTCCACTGCTCCTATCTCAAGCAGTTGTTACTGCCTTGTGTTGGAAGAGCCTGGTGCTTTCCTTTCAGAAGCAGGAGGGCAGTTGAGACTGACAGTGCTCCAGCTGGGTTGCTGATGCTTGAATATCAAGCCATTATTTGCAAGTTGAAAAGTCTTGCAGTATGTTCATCCTTTCAAGGATGAGTGAGTATGAGGTGAGCCTGTGCTGCTGACCCCTGTTCCAGGCATCATTAGAACAGCATCATCTTTCTCTTTGGGTATCCTTGTCCTGCTCTTGCGATGTGCAATGGTAGCTATGTTTTCATGCCTCTGCAAGTCTGTTTTGGCTTTCTCAAGGCCATATTGGCTGGTTTTCAAGTGAATTTATTGTTCTAATAGTATTGGATTCACAATCGGATTGAATAGTGCAAGTCTTAGAAATGAATGAGTGTTGTTAGTAAGAGCACATAGTGCTGGAAGGCTTGCAGAAATCATTCAGGGTGGGAAAAAAAATTACCCAGGACAGTCCTGCATTTTTTTGGTGATGCTTGTGCCTATTGTAGAAGGAGACCTTACATGTTCACAGGTCCTCTTGTGACCCTCTGTAGGGAAGGAAGGAAGGCTGAGAAAGTGTAGTTTAGTTGTGAAAGCTTGCAGAATAGAATCTATACCTGAATTTTTGTGGGGCTTTTAGGTATCCAGTATCCAAAACAAAGCTTGCGACTTACTACTCCTTTGTGCTCTTGATTCATTGGTGAAATGACTTCTTGTGTACCAGTAACGCTTTTTTTCCTTCTTTTCCCTCTGTAGCCAGTGGTGTCAAGCAGCTGGCTAGCATGGCAGTTTTTCACACTTTTCCTAAGGGAAGACCGTATGCTGTAATGCAGGAACTGGCCAGCTCTGAAGCCAGAAGGCCAAGCCCATGTATTACTAGATCCAAGTAGCAGTCATCATCCTGACCACCAAAGTCAGATATTTGAGATTACTGGAAAGCTGTTATTCAAGTGACCTTCTCACCCCCACCGCAGGGCAGAAAATAAACTATTTCTGAGGGAATACTGGTTGTTGTTCTTGTTGTTTTTCGTTTTGTTTGTTGTTTTTTTTTTTTTTTTTTTTTTTTTAATATTGGTTGGTTGTTTTTTGTGTTTGGTGGTTGTTGGTTTTTTTTAATACTGTGGATCCAGAGGTTCCCTGATGATTTTGGCCATCCAGGAGGGATGTAAGTTCAGGATGAAGTTACAGGGTGCTGTTACTTTTGTGTTTGAATGCTTAGCATTACTACTTCTCTCCAGAAGGCACAGACCAAGGAGGATGGTTCTTCCTGCAGGTGCCTTTTCACATGAAAGAAAGTTGTGTGATTTCCTAAATAAGTTAACGAAGTAGTTGCTACTACTTTTGATGTTAGATATTTTAAGATAAATAGATTTTTCTCTTT
The DNA here is from genome assembly GCF_033783945.1 of Neopsephotus bourkii. NCBI lineage: Eukaryota > Metazoa > Chordata > Aves > Psittaciformes > Psittacidae > Neopsephotus > Neopsephotus bourkii. The sequence goes on from NW_026900603.1 coordinate 137,424, forward strand.
TTTCCTGTGTTGGAATGAAGATAATGTTTTGAAGTGATGATGGCTATGCTCCTAGTTACTAATTATTCTGCTAGAATTTGGCTTATTACTGATTAGGTGGATTGAAAGGGCAGCTGCTGTACTCACATTACTGTGGCATGCTTATTGCCATATGTATCAGTTTTACAAATGCTGTGATGGGTTTAAGCCATGCTAGTGTTCCAGAAAAACAAGAAAACAAATAGACGCTATCCACATCCAAATTCACTAGAAGGTTTCTGGAATATTATATTAAGATTTTAACAGTTACATTTCTGCCTGTTCGTGTTAGTGTTATTTTCTGGATCTGTCACTCATTAATTTGTCTAATCATTCTTTTTTTTTGGACTTGGTAATAATATTTGTCTTCCCAGCGGCCTGAGGCAGTTAGTTCACTACCTGCTGTGTAAAGTACTTCATTCATCTGCCTTAAGCTATTTCCTGATTCCCATGGCTTCCCTGTAGCTCTAGTATTTCAGGATTCAGTGAACAGCAGTTCTACCTTTGCCTTTCCCATTGCCCTGAAGATTTCATGAGACTCACTCCCTCTCAGTCACCATCTCTCATTCTAAGGGAGGCTCTATTCTGTCAATCATTTTAGCTGTTCCCTGTATTAACCTCAACTACATCCAACTTAGGATGCAGAGACTAGAGCTAGGTAAAACATTCAAGATGTGATTACAGCAAGGCTATAAATAGTGTCAGAATTCCCCTCTGTCTTGCTTACAGTATCTTTCCTGATGCTGCCCAGTGTTTTATGGCTTTTTTGGCTACTGCTCCACCCTGAGTTGATAACGTCAGAGACCTGTCTTTGAAGACTACAAGATCTACCTGTCAGCTTTGTGTTTTATCAGTAACTATTAGAGTGATGGCTTTTCTTTAACTTATAAAATATCAAAACACTCCTCAAATATCATTAAGTAGACAAGCAATATAATTTTAGAGAATATAACTATTTTTCTATTAGCCTTTTTATCTAGGTGGTACTGTAAAGCATAGAAAAGATCATTCTCTTAGTTGTGGTATTACATACTATTATGTAGTAGTTAGTGTTTAGGTTAGATTCATAGACTAAAGAAACGAGTGTTCCTGCGGTGTACTTGATATCTACTGTAGGAGAGGGAATATGCAGTTAGTGTCCAGAATAATACACATAAAATGATCATAAATTCTTATGCGAGAGAAGGGCACCCAGTCCAGGGATATTGTAAAGACGTTCATTTGCCCTCTGCTGCTCTGCACCTGAGTATGCACAGTAGCATGGGAAAGAGCAGTGCAAAGACACCTCGCTGTGATAACAATTTTGAAACATTGCTATATCTCTTGAGGTGACCATGTTCTTCAATTAGAAAGGCTGCGACAACACTGGGAAAAATGCTTGTTGCTGGAATAAAAGGAGTGAAGTTACTTGAACACGAGAAAAAATGCACAAAATTTGGCATCAGGAAAGCTTTCCTGCCTCAGTGAACATCACTGAACAGATAAGTAAAAATAGAATAGATAAAAGTCAGTAAATAAATTGACTGATAAGCAGTTAGGAATATGATCTCTGGGGGTCATGAAACCTCCTTAAACCAAGGATAGATATTGCTGACCCTTCATCTGCAGTTGCAGGAAAGGCTTGGCTAACCTGGAGTTGAGTCATCTGTATTGCAAACAGATAATAGATGGAAATGAGGTTATTCCAATGATAGAATCTAAGCACTGAAGCATAAGTTTACTAGCTTGCTGGTACTTAGGACTGTAAATCAGGCTACAAAGTTGTGCCAGGGCTTGGAAAAAACAGCTGTGGTAGAAGGATACAAGAAACAGGAAAATGAAATCTGATTTTGCACGTTATTTCTGTAGGTGTAGGCAGTTTTAAGCATATGCGAAAACCTTACTGATTTCAATACTCGGGTATACATTCGTAGGTCTTTGCTCACCTGGGACATAAATTACTTTGTCAGGATTATAGGAAATATCTGAGGTTGAGCCAACCTCTGGCAAAGCTTGCAAGATTAGCTTTTAGTCCAAAATGCATAGATCTTCATTTCAGAGAACTCATTAGTCTCTTAGTCTTGTTCCAAAATGCCCTTCTTGCTTTGTAGGTAAACAGCATCCCATACAGCTTGCTGTGTGGGCAGTCTCTGGAAAACATATTCAGACTCTGATTCTGCCTTCCTTAGGAGTGTAAGTGCTTGTCTTGTGTCCCATCTAACAGTTTCTCCACTCTCCACTGTGAACTGTGCTCTGTACCTCTTTTTGCCTTCTTGACTCCCGCATTCTGTTTTGGAGATGTTTCTTTTCTTTTTTTTTTTTTTTTGTACTTTAGTATTTCATACAAATAATTCTTTGGAAGTACAATTTTGGACTATTTAATTATAGTGAATGCATGAATTGTAGTGAAATGCATGCAACAGAACTTAGTGACAGAAAAAATAAACGTCACTGTTTTTGTTTTAAAAATTGTTAGTGTAATGGGAAGGTACATGAACCATTGTTCCTGCTCCGGCAGGGGGATTGGGCTAGATGATCTTTTGAGGTCCCTTCCAATCTCTAACATACTATGATACTGTGAAGAGACAACAGCTAAACCCCTTTCATGCAAGGGAGGGTAGCCAGAGCTTCTTCCTGAGACTAGCAAGGACTAGGGATTATATATTTTATAGATTACATATATATGCTATATTTTAAAGCAAAGACAGATGAATAACATCTGTGGCCCACGTTTGTGACAGAAGCTTGTGCTCAGCTCTGTCATCCCAGGATGATCACTGGTAAGAAATCAACTTTGAGGCACAAATGTTCTTTTCCCTAAAATTGTATCTTATGTGCTGTTTCAGTTATATATCCCATGATTACTCTTATCTATTTTCTGTTAATACACCTCTCAGCAAAAATTGAATATGTATTTCTGTTTTCCTAATTGTTACAGAAAGGAAGTATTTTCTGTTATCTTAGGGAGACAAGACAATGAAAAATACATTATGCTGAAGTTACTGAAAAATGATAATGGAAGTTTTCTGCTTTTTTTTTAATTGTCCATTTTATTTTAATTTTTTTTTTTTAAATTCTGAACAACTTGCAGAGCCAGTGATTTAACTGGAGGAAATGGGTAATAATACATTGTTATTAACTTCATGTAATTGGCAAAAATGCATATATTGATAATTTAGATGAAAGAGTATACATTATTTTATATTGTAGTAAAACCAACTTTGGGGAGTATTTTTTGACAAATTTTGGTAGTTTCAGATTGCAAGCAGTCTTACACAATAAACTCATTTCTTACAGGGAAAATAAACCTGTGCATTTCTTGCTCAAGATTAACTCAGATGGCTTGAGACTATTCTGGATGCAGAAATTGAATAACGACATTGAGGAACTTTGATCCTCTTTGATCAGCAGCAACCTGTTTGCTTATAAATGCCACAAGTATGCACAATCCAACCCAGACTCCAATGTTCATCCACACAGAATTTTAGTGGAATGCCTAGAAATGAGTTCTTGCCCTCATTCTGAGGAGTTTCTGATGCTGCTGCTGTTGCCTTTGATCCTAAGTGCCAGTGTGCTATCTTGGTGATCGGTCACACACTGGCGTATTTATGGCTGTATTTATTATTAAAAAAAAAATAGAAGGGGGGGATTTGATTCTAATGAATCAATGTCTGTGTGTTTTCAGGTTTATTCTCATAAAATAGCTGTATATTGGAGGGGGAAAGGGACTCCCTGCCATCTCACTTCAGAAATCTTAACTTCTGATTTATTGCATAGCATCTGACAGGGAGATGGAGAGATGCTGCCCAACTCCTGAGTACATGCTTTGAGTCAATTCTGGAACATTTTCAATTTCTCCCTGTGCTTTGAAGATAATAGATGGTCTTGTAATAGATGCAGGGTGTGAAGTATTGGTTCCCAATTCTGATACATGGGAAATAATTACCTCAAAACTATTTTATCTTCTTGAAATACCAAAATATTAATGGAAAAGTTAGAGTTCATAGTGTTGCTTCCATCAGTACAGCTCTAGAGTCAGACCTGGTATAGTCCTGAGACTTGAAATTCTTAGTTCTAATCTCAGCCTCATGTCTGCAAATGTCGGTCAGGAGCAGTAGGTTAGTATTCTTTTCCAGAAGCCTATTTACTTTTGTATGTCATTACAGTAATTTTAAAACTCAGGAGCCACAAGTGTTGTGGAGATGTTTTGACCTTATAGGTCAGGTAACAAGCCATCCTTGAAATCTTGGGATGCCTTTTCACAGGTGGCTAGTTTGGGCACTTCTTAAAAGGTGAACTGACTTCAGTCTAGTGGTAGCTCTGAAGAACCACAACCCAGTTTTTCACCCTGAAAGACTTACCAAACGTTTTAGGATGTGGACTGCTCATTTGCCCAGGTTATGTACGATATTTGTTTCAATATACTGAGACTTTTCCAGTAGTCTGGAAATTGCAGACTACTGTTATTGCAGACCAAGAATTTTTACTGCATCTCATTGAGGCCTTTGGTGCATCCTGATAAGAGTTATCCTCTGGGAACTGCTTGTACTGTAGCAGGACCCAATCATGGCAGTGAATTAGTGAGCTGTTACTGGACACTAATTACAGGAAAAAAAAAGGAGTTTGCAAAATAAAAAGGTCTTGAAGTGCAAGGGTTCTGTAGAAACTTTTAATACTTTAATAAAGGGATGTGTTCACAATGAGAACAAATTGCTTTTCTCTGTGGTAACTGTCTCATATTTATGTAGCAATTAGTAACGATCCAAGAAAAGGAGGAAGACTCCTCTTGCTCTTCACGTAGATACTACTTCAAGTCTTACATCTAAAATGCACTTTAAGCTTCAGATAAGATACTTGGTGCAGGAGCTTATGGTACACACAGATCAAAGTAACTTGGGCAAAATATGTCTGACATCAGTGTTATTCATAAAGCACATTTTTATTGTCTACACTGTAGCTCAAGGTTGGAGAGGACTGGTAGCATCAAGGAATGTCCTGAAGCCCCTGGCAGAAGCCACTGAGTCTTATAGCACCCTCTAAATAGTTGACTTTATCTGGCTTAAGCAATGCTGAAGTGGTTTAATTTTCCCACAGGGGTGAAGCTGCTGAATCGTAACTAGCTAGGTGGGTGGGAAAGGAGCTCCAAGTGAGTCACTGGCCTGTAAGCTGGTCCATCTCTGGGAGGCTGCTGTCTAGGGGAGAAAGGGAGAGACAGTGATGGCCTTGTGGCTGCCCTTCTACTCTTGCTACTAGAAACAATGCTGCTCTGTGGTAGGAGTCGGAGGGCGGGTAGAAGGAGGCTATTGTTTTCTTCTCCCAAGTCCTTCCTGGAGGTAGAACAGCACTGAGAGGAATGGGACAGGTTTCTTCCAGGCAGGTCACTTGTGCCCGATGCTTCCTGGGCCTCAGGTAGTTGCTTTTACCTCAAAACTTCATCTAGGGTTCTTAGCAGATTAAAAACCAGAAAAGGAAAGAAATCCTCTGCACTGTGGTCAATGTGCTATTTTGTGTCCAGTGACAGAGCAAGAGATTTCCTGTGTGTACCTGCATTTAATGAGAGGCGGTGTGCTCAAGCAAACACACTGTAATTTATTTCAGATTACTGATGAGCATTGTAACAGGTGTACATTTTAGATAAAGTACTTTCCGTGCTATCTGTTAGTGGGGTTTTATTACTTCTGCTGTCATTATTTCATTGTTACTGAGAAAAATCTCTTGTCTTACATCTAGTTTTCCCTGTGGTTGTACTTCGCCTCTTTTTTCCTGCCATTTAAAGCAGCAACTGAGAGATCCAGAAGGGTTTCAGAGAGACATACAGCTGTTTTCACATTGTTAAGTTAAATGTGTTACAAAAAGATGCCACACAGTTTCCTGGTTTTTTTTTTTTTTTTTAATTATATTTCAGGTACCTCTTATACCTACAAATAAAAAGGGATATTTTCCATGGCCGTTTGCTGTGTTCTTTTTCTGATGCTGCCTACCTGGGTGCCTGTATTGTCCAAGGTAAGTACAAGCAGCGGGCATTTTTAAATACATAACTGGTAGGAATGTTAAGTATAAAAGGAAACTCAAAACTGTTGCAGGAATATAGCTAACAATAGCCCTTTTTTTGGTTGTTGTCATCGCACTGTTTCCCTATGCTGACCTGCACTGTAAAGTGTTTCAAGTAATTCAGCCATTTAGCCAATTAAAACCAAGCTGCAACTTAAAAACCTTAATCTTGGAATTTAAGTGAAAAGTTATGGCATTAATGTTAGATTGCAGTTACAAACAAAGCAAAATTCTGTTCTGAATCCTGAATGTAAATTCCTATTCCGTTTGACCTAAGCAGGATAAAGTGTCATTCAGTGCCCTTTCTTAGGGTAAGGAAGACCTCTGTAATGATGCAATCCCCGGGAAAAAGAGTAGACATAATTCAAGGAGAAAGGTTCTTAATTTTTTCTTAATTCTTCCCTTTTCTCTCCCCATCATTTCCTTAGAAATACAGGAATATGTCTTGAATTGCACACAGAGAAATAACTAGATGTCTGATTAGGCACATTATATGTGTGGAAGTTCCCTTCCTTTTGCCTTAACATGAATGAAGGTCTTAGTGCATTATAAGGCAGAGTATCCAAACCAAGATTGTGTCAGGACTTTATTAAAAGAGGCTTATTTAGAAAGCTGTAACACTAAATGCCATGTTTGGGTACCTAAGTGACACATCTTTTAGAAGAGGAATAAAATACTGTGGATGAGTGTGTATAATGTTACAGCCTGTGCTTCTCTGCTAGAACAGAATTAAACCAGTACATATCAGCTAGGGTAAATCGGTGTAAAAAAGTGGAGAATCTGAAGTACATTGTTTCAGTTCTGCCTGTTACCAGAATGACAGGTACTTAAAGCAGAAAGATTACCTGTGCCTCTGTTTTACAGAGCATGTTTCTGACACAGAAAGTACTTTAGGATCGCTAATTACTGCTGCAGCTAATAAACATGAACTTCACTTGAAACTCATTGATTGAAGTGGCAGTTAATAAGGAATTTTTTTTTGTTTCAGTTAACTATAGGTTCTTTAAAGCAGCATTTCTTGAGAGATGCTGGATTGTTACCAATCATGGGAGTATCTTGAATTACACCGTATTTATTGACTTTTTTTCATGTTAACTAATGTTGAAATTGAATTTATGTATTTTTTTTCTTGTGTTTTGGATCTGTTTAGCTGAGCTTGGTGATTATGATCCTGAGGAACACCCAGAGAATTACATCAGCGATTTCAAGATTTTTCCCAAGCAGTCACAAAAACTTGAGAAGAAAATAGCTGAAATGCATAAAAATGAATTCAGGTAATTTAGAAAGCTGTTTGGCAATGAGCTAAGAAACACTTTTATATTTCCAAATAGAGAATGTTAAGTCAGGAGGGTTTGTTCCTTGGATTGCAATAGATGCTCTGCCAGTATACAGTTCAATATGCTGTTACGTCGTAGTGGTTTTACTTTTCCTGTTGGCCTTCATTAATCATAGCTGATTCCTGAATGCGTGCTGGTAATTTAGACTGCATTTGCTTCAAATGTAGGTCTGGTTAATGGGAGTGGCTCACATCATGAATGCTGCTCTGTTTCATTAGTGGGGTAACATCTTTTACTTAGAAATCACACGTCTTTTGCTGTGAAATTTCTGTATGTAGTGCAATTATAAAATTATTGATAGATTTTGACCTGACAGAAAGTAAGTTATCTGTAGTTTGTTAACATGGTGGCAAATTCCACAGAAATGTATTTAAATAACTTATTTGGAAGACTAAGGAGGTGAGATTCAGAACTCTGCATGCTGTTTTTATGTCCTAAACTTTTAATACTGTGACAGAGGTGATGGACATAGATCAATCAGTCTTCTGGTTTCTAAGTTGAACGTGTCCCAGAAGTACCGTGTTTCTGGGAGAGATGTAGCGGTGTGTTGTGCAACTCTACCCTCTTCAGGATTGTAAACAAATGACATGCACCGTAATCTCAGGGCAGCTTGTTCGGTGCCCCAGGCGGCTTGCTTAGTTGGGAATAGTCCTCAGAAACCCTGGAGAGAAATAGGATGTGCAGAAAATCAAATTAAAGCAAACGATTGATTACATAAAGTAGAAGGACGATTTTTATTCAAAGGTCACAAGGCCCTTTGCACTTGCTTAAAACCCCTGTGATTTGTTTTCATATTGCAATATGTATAAATACTTTGTGGGAGGCTGTCAGAAGCCTTGCTGAAATATAGACAGCATCCACTCTTCCCCTCATCTTCTCAGTCAGTCATTTCATCATAGAAGGCTATTGGATTAGTCAAGCGTGATTTCTGCTTGGTGAATCCATGTTGACTGCTCCTGATAACCTTCTTTTCCTCTGTGTGCTTAGAGATGACATTCAGGAGGTGCTGTTCCATCACCTTTCATGGGATGAAGGTGAAGCGGACTGGCCTGTAATTTCCTAGGTCCTCCTTTTTGCCCTTTTTGAAGACTGGAGTGACACTGGCTTTTTGCCAGTCCTCAGGAACCTCTCGTTCTCTATAGGCTTGTTCTCCAACCTTTCAAAGATAATGGAAAGTGGCTTAGCAGTAACATCTGCCTCTGTCCTCTTCCTGATAAGGTGGCCTGTAGTAAATGCCCACAAGACCCATGTCAGCCTGCCCTTTAATTCTTACCCATAACCTCTTGTCTTATTCTTTATCCACCCCTAGGCAGAGCTTGATACCTTCCAGTTACTCTCACATACAAAGAGCAACTCTATCATTTTGCCTTGCTAGTCTTTCAAAAGTGTGCAGCTATCCATGACAGCATTCCAGTTATGCAAGCTATCCCACCATGTATCTCTAATTGCAATGAGATTGTGTCCCCGCACTGTACAGAAATCTCTCATTCTTCCTGTTTATTGCCCATGCTGCATGTGTTGGTGTACAGACACTTCAGAGAGGTAATTGAGCATGCACACTATTCAGGAGGGGTGCAAGAAGATTCGTGACAGCCATACACACTCTTGAGGTGGTTGGCTTTCTGGTTCTCATCTTGGGAGACAGCTGAGGAACATTCATCGCTGGTCTGGCTGGCCTGGCTTATTCCCAAGTTGGATGTGATGGCGTGAGTGATGCCACTACAGATACCACCCATGAGTGACTTGAAAGCCCCCCTCAGCAAGCTGGCCACTTCTAGACAGGTGGATCCCATCCTTCTCTAACAGGCTATAGTCATCAAAGAATGCCCCATTGTCATTAAAACCAGAATCCTCAAGACAGCACCAGTCATGAAGCCACGAGCTGATTTGCATTATACATCTATTTCTGGCTGAATCCTCTCTACCTGTTAGAATGGAATAAAAGATAACTAGGGCACCAGTATTTTTCACTTGCACCTTCAAGTCTTTGTAGTCTTTGATTCTGCCCAGGTTCTGGCTTGTGATGTCATTTGAAAAAGAAGCAGTTTTCTTTCACTTACTGCAGTATCTGATGTGTCTTACCTGTTTAGCCTAGTTACAAAGACAGTTTCAGAGATGTCTGGCCAGTACTGTAGTTCTGTCTTCCAAAAATTGATCATCCTATTACATTTTTTTACATAAGACATTCACTATTCACATGGAAGTTTTACCTTTTTTTGGATATTTAATTCCATGGATCTCTATTCTAGGAGTACAAATTAATAAAACATAACTGTCATATAATGAACTGTACATAGAGAGGTCAGAGCTTGATGATCAGGTTTCTATATCTAGCTGGAAAAAGATAGCTAAAAAAAGCATTGAGCTAATAGTCTTCTGTCTGGTTTATTGATCAGCACAACTGATTCACTGCATTCAGCAAGTTGACTTTTCTGATAAGAACTGATATTTTGCTGAGTATTTCTGAAAATGCTGCAAAAGGTTCCCTGGCCTTTTTTTAAACAAAATATTTGAATCACATTTTAGCTGAAAGCCAACACTGGAGCTAAAAACTAACATGAGGAGAGTGTAAGAGACTAAAAGCTGTTTTAGTCCAGCTGCCATTCTGCTACATTCAGAAGAGTTATTTGTGAGTTTCAGCACTGCAACTGCATCTGATTCTTTGTTTTCTTCAGATGTGTAAATAAAAAAAGATCATGCAGCAAGGTTCCAAATAACCAAAGACTTGTGCCTTGGAAGAAGCCAATTCTTCACTGAATTCTGTCTCAGCATCCTCAAGGCCCGTTCACTGGGCACATCATTTCTTCTACAGGATGTGAGAAATTGCATTTTGAAAGGCACCTGAAGACCACGAGGGGGGTGCATGGGAAGCAGCAGTAAAGTACTGTGACAGCTGCCAGTAACTTAGGGACTCATGGTGTGCCATTTAGAAGCCTTGTTCTTATTAATTAAAACATGTATGCCCCCATTTTGTATCCTTTGTTGCTGTGAAAACATCACTGGATTTTAGCAAAATGTGACCTTCTGTGTTACTTCCCAGTGCACCTAATTGCAAAAACGTAAATGTGACAGGCAGAAATGCATGTTAGTTTTATTGAGTTGTGATTACCTTGTGAATTTTAATTAACTAGTCTTCCCTTGTGTAGAAAGGGAGAGGTACAGGAATTACTTCATTTAACCTTACCAGCAATGGGGCAAACACATGCCTTGATTTGATCACAATACATATGCTCATTTCCTTGTCATTTGAAGTAAGTCCTCTTTTGAAACATGGTATACTGCTGGGAGGTGAAGAGATAATGCTCTGTGACTTAAAATCTTAGAATATGTGAGGACGTACTAGGAGCTTATGAGACTTAGAGACTTGTTCTTGAAAGAATACAAAATTAATTTGAGTGTGATGTTTCTGGGTGTGGCTACAACAGAGCATAGCTACCGAAGAAATAGCTACTTGCATCTCCGTTTACCTGCCACTCTTAACAGATTGAGAAACATTTGGACCATACAAATCTAGATATTCTATGAGTGTATTCTGGTGTACCTGTTTCTCCAAGTGAACTGAATGCTAAGGTCCCTCCCCAACCAAATAAAGGTTGTTCATTTGCATGTCCCTTATCCCTTTTAGTCAGATATGTGCAACTGTTTCTAAGGTTGCATTGTACATCACATCAGTGAAATGATCCAAGTTAAAAAATATTTTTCCTTTACTTGACTTCCATGCAAAAGTACATGGAACCACATGTTTAGTTCTCACTTATTTGGCAGTATTAAAGACACTTAATACACTGCACTGTGCTCAGTATATAAAGCCATAGTTAATTGTGATTTCTTTTTACCGAAAGCTTCCATCTTAAAAAAATATGTTTAAAAATTCTGTATAGATTTGTGGAAAAGCAAACCAAAACTAAACCATCAAATCAAGTTAAGCAGAGTTGTGACATCTTCTAGGTAGAGGAAACGAATGCTGAGGGAAAGGTTAATTCTTCAGCAGGGATTATTAGGAATACTGGGCTTTTATGTGAAAGATCACTCAGATGATCTTCATAATCTCTTAGGGATTTGAGATTTTGGTGGGTTTTTTTCATGAGTTTGCTCTTTTTAGATATTCCCAAAACAGTTGTACTTTTTCCATGGCAGAATTACTAGTGCTCATTTATTCAGGCAACCAGCATTAATAGCCAGCGAAGTTGTGCTTCTAGCTGTTGCTATTGGATTTTGTGGGATCCTCTTACAAAGCAATGGACTTCATACGTATCTACATACGTTTGTCAGTACTAGTTCTAAACTGGCGTCTGTGTTGTAACAAACTCTGGAATTTGCTTCAGACAACCAAATAAAACATCAGATGTTTTCAGTGCAGTCACATTCCTTTTTCCCTTTTCTACAACAAATAGTCCTTCTTACGAATTTATATCAAATCCTAAGTCCTGTAGCAGAACATTTGTTACTCTGATAAAATTCCCTGGCTTTTGGGAACTATCTGCAAGCCAGAACTCCCTGAGGCCAGACACCTGAAGATACAGAGATTTCCAAAGAGAATATCCACATAAATCCCTATCAAGGGAATTTTGTAGGAATCAGAAAGGGGTTTTCCCTTTTTTTGAAAGGGTTTAGTGGTTGAAAATAAAGATTTTTTTTTTTAAATTCCACCTGAAAACTGATAAATATTTTTTGCTTCTTTCTAATATGAAATATTATGCCAGAGTAATTTGTATGAAAGTATTATATAAACAATGATTAATTTATCTGAAAGCCCTATACAAACATTGACTTTTCCCTGTAAATTACAGTTACATGACCTGTTCAAATGCCTGTTTCCCAGGCTGAACTGGGACCTGCTTGGTATGGCCAGTGTGGGTACAGGCTCAAGACAGGCGAATGCTGCCGAATTGGCTGTTTTCTCCGTTTTGTTTATCAAATATTCTGGTTTTTGCAGAAGTCGTACGTGGGAGAGCATCTTTTGGGAGAAGAAAAGGTTTCCTCTGAGGGCATGAAATCACCGCTGTGTTCTGCTATGAACTATCTCAAAAGCAATTTAAACTTTTAAGCTAAAGGGCACTATTCTTTTGAAAACCAGAGTAGCAAATTAATGCTTGTCTTTGATTCAAGCTGAATTAAAAGTGTTGTCTAAATTTGATTTGAAAGGCGTATGACATTTTTATCCTTTGCTGCATCATCTGTACTGTAACTCCTCAGTGGGGATTTAAGCACTTGTAACTTCCCTCTGCTGCTCTATCTCGTACTGTATTCCTGTCACTGTACAATCAGTTACAATGTGTGCTCAGACTCTGGTGCCAGCAGGAGTACAGGGTTTCCCAATCTCTGCTGCTCTGGCTCTCCAGCTTTTATGCAGATATGGAGCTGTCACTGGAGCCACTGGCAAGTGTAACTACAAATGTTTCTAACTATATTCTGGGAGGCTGTCCTAGAAGACTTGGCAAGCCTGGATAGAAAATCCTTTTCTATGTGGGTGTTAATATCATTTGATCAAAGATTAAAGCAACTTCTTGCATGCTGTTGAATACATTAAAAAGTGCTAAACCTGAATTCCCATTTATTAGGTCCAGGATAAGGTGGATCTTGTATTTCACTTAAGAGGTTCTTGCAATTAAAACTATGTATTATCTGCTCTTATGCATTTAATGCTGGGAGCACATTCCCCTATGCTTTAAATTTAGCTTTGTGTAACACCCTAATCATATTGTTATTTAACAGTCTCATATGCATGAAGAGAATCCTATCAGAAGGACATACAGTGTGCTTCAAAGCTTGCAAGTCATGTTACTAGACACAGAAGTCTCTTTGCTGGGGACTAAAGATCTGTTGAAGTTTACGTGAAAGGGAGAGGGGAGTTTGCAAAAGAGCAGGAGTTAGGCTGGAACATGAATATATGATTTCGAGGCTAAAGGACCCAAAGTCTTTGTAGTTCTCAGCTATACAAAGTATACCAAGGACTTCGGAATGCTGAGGAGGATGATGATGTGTAGTGGGAGTTCAGAGGCAGATAGTGGTGACAGCTGCTCAGGGTGCCACCTACGTTACAGCCTTGGGCTGCACTGAATGTCCTCTTCATTTCAGCCTTGACAGCCCAAGCTGGTTCATTTACAATTTCCCAGTATAGGCATTTATGTTTATCCATGAGGCTGTTAAGTTGGCACATGTACATTGGCCCGTGGCAGGATAGTTGGAAGTAGGTGATCTTAAGGTCCTTTCCAACCTTAACTATTCTATGATTCTGTGATTCTATGTCACTGAAACTTCCCCTTTATCAATCTCATATTAAGATGCCATAGTGTTTGCTGTAATAGGTGAATAATTTGTTTCTATTCTGCTATAATTTTCTGGTGTATTTTTTTGCTCCATAACTCTTACCAGTTGTAATTTGACTAAATATACATTTATATATATTTATTAGATATTTGAAATAATGTATTCTCTTAGTCACCCAGTCCTTTCCCAGAAGAGAGTATTTCCTGAAGGTTTATGGTAAAGAGCAGCCGAGCATCATTTTAATGGGAGATGCAGTTGTGGCAGTAAGTGGAGAAAGGAACTTCACAGACAAAAGAGGTGTCTTTCTCCCTGCTCTTCTCCCACAGTTCTGATAAAATGAGAAACTGAAAAGACACATAAAGACATGATTTTTCTTTTAATGGGAACTCCAAGAAGTACTCAATAGAAAGGATAACCTACTTGAATTGAAAAAGGTATCTATTCTTATTGTAAGTGACCATTTTTTAGCTTTAGGAAAGATTTAGTGCATGTATGTGTGTTCACAGGCTTTTCCCCCCACCGCTCTTCTCCCTTCCTCGTGTGAAGACTAGTCATAATCATGATCCACAAATGTGGTTGCTTTCTTTACCAAGCTAGCTGCTGCTTATCTCATGGAGGGGTTTGGATTCATGTTCTGCATGTTTAGCATACTACTCAATTCAGATGTCTGTGTGCATTTCTGCAGTGTAGGGATTTCTTCATCAGCTGAATTTCCTCATCAGCTGAAATATTTCCTCTGCCTTCTTCTTCCCTCCCCCTCTTCTTCCCTCCCCACCTCTTCTTTATCTGGGAGGCTTTATGGGCTAGGTGTGTGTCATGGTTTAACCCCAGCCAGCCAGCTTTTTCACTCACTCCCCCCCCTTCTTGCTCTCCCCTTACTCCTGGAGGGACAGAGAGGAGAACTGAAAAGAATGCAGCTCCCATGGGATGTGATAAGAACAGTTTAGTAACTAAGGTATAACACAAATCACTGCTGCTACCACCAATAATAATAATGATAAAGGAAATAACAAGGGAAGAGAATACAACACCTCATCACCAGGTGACCGATAACTTGCCCCCCCCCCCAGCCCGACCAAGCACTGACCGATACCTCCTCCAACCCTGCAGTCCACCAGCCCTTTTGGGTCACTCCCAGTTACCTCCTGGGCATGACGTGCTGTGGTATGGAATACCTCTTTGGTCAGTTTGGGTCAGGTGTCCTGTCTCTGCTTCCTCCCGGCTTCCTCTCCTCCCTGGCAGAGCATGAGGCTCACAAAATCCTCAGCCAAACCAAAACATCATTTTTATCAGCTCTCTTCCCAGCCCAAAAGTCAAAACACAGCACTGCGCCAGCTACCAAGAAGGAGAAAAATGACTGCTACTGCTGAACCCAGGACAGTGTGGCAGCACCAGACAGGTGAATCTACAGTGATATTAAAACCAGATAGCTCACTAGATGTCTCTGTATCATGGGAATAGTTTTAAAATTAATAACAGGTAAATTAAAACTGCATTTACTCCCTGAATATATTCTGTCTTTTGAGTAGGCTTAAAGTTGTCTGGGTTGCAGCATCAATTTAAGAAGTTGAAATACAAATGCCTAAATACAGGCTTCAGAGATACTGTCTCAGCCTCTCTGAAGGTGCACAGGTCATTTTAAATGTTCTGGTAGAAGGTTATGTAAGTGGCACATGTCATAAGAACATGTGCGATGTAAAATTAAACCTGTAAGAATTTAATAGACTTGGTAAAAGAGTTTTAAAGAGATTATTTGGGTTTTTCTCATCTATCTGAGAGAAATAATTCAGTTTTTCAGTACAAGTTAAAATTGATATTTGAGTGTTCTTCAGTTTTCTAAGTTTTATGTGTTCCTGCAATATTTCAGCAATTCACCTACTTGCCCGTGATAGTGTCTCTTTTCATATGCAGACAGTTTCAAAGGCTGTTCTCCTATTGATGAGGTAGCCCAGCCAGTTCTCAGGGAAGCAGTGCTGCTGCGTGAGCAATGTGCAAAGCGTGGCCTCACTAATTTGACAAACTGAGAAACAGCCTGCATCACAATTTTGCTTACCAGTGTCTTCATTTAGTGTTTGTGCTGTTGTCTCCAATACAACTGAAATACTGGTAATTGTAGCAGATTTGTGTTTCATTACCACATAGTCCTCCTTAGGACCTTCATCATGACTAAAAATGCTAGGAAAGAAATGTCTCCACTCTCTGCCAAAATCTCCTGAGCTTAAAGGAAAAGTAAAAACTACTCAAGACCTTAAACACTGTAATTGTATAGCAATTTGAGTCTGGACCACCTGTAAAAATATTTGAAGAAACAACAGCAAAACCTCAGCCATGTTGTAGGCAGTTCTGTGATTGTTATATGATGTAGTTAAACCTGTTGATTCTTTATGCAGAATTCTGGCTTTTTTTTAGGTTAAAAGGAAACCCAGGTAACCTTTTCTGCAGAGAGATGTACAAGATCTGGAATATAGCAAGGAGAATATTTCCTAGATGAAGATCCTTCTTGAAATAGTTACTGTGATCTCCTGAGGATGCAGTGAAGTATGTCCACAGTTGCAGGACAGGGCGAAGGATGTTCGATGGAGACTGAGCCTATGTTAGTTAAAGGTTTATGGCTGGTACTTTTCCCTGGTTTGCATGGAGGTGAACATGTAATGTTTCCAGAGGCCATATCATTATATACACATGTACTTATTCTTTGAACTACGTCTATTGAAACACCCTCTCGTTTAATCGAACATGGGGCATGCTCAAGTACAGGATTGCTGTTGTATTCTGCAGCAAGTAACTCTGACATAGAGATGAGGCAAAAGGATGGACAATAATTATCTCTTATTATTATTATGAACAGTATGTTGATAGGAATATCTCACAGCACTTTGTAAGTCAGTAGGGGAATCAGGGAAGAGATAATTCAGGAACCAAGAAGCCAAGAATAGCATTGAAAATGGTTTTTATTTGCTGTTATTGCTATACAGTCTTCCCTGTTTGTTTAAAGGAATTAATGCTCAATCCTGTGCTATCTCATCCTTGACTTTCATTAAGTTTCACTACTTCAATTTGTACGAGATACATACCTCAAAGGAAGGGTATGAAGGGGAGAAAATTCTAGAGTGAATTGGTGTGAGCAGACAGCAAAACAAGTAGATCATTGCTGTGGCACACCATGGAAGTATTCCCTGTTGAGCTTCTAGCTTTTGAAGTGCTTCAGAGTTGGAGACCCTGTGGGGAATAAACAGAGCTTGTACAGCCTCTACTGTGTACTTCTCATGAGCCTAAAGCAAAAAGCGGAGCATGTTGCAGACTTCTAAGTCTTCTGTTAAAGTCTTTGTTTGATTAGAATTTTATCAGGAATTCTTAGGTTGATTGATTCCAAGGTTGAGTAATCAATTCATGGCTAATAACTGTGGAGCTGTAATTTCACAAGTAATCCACATTTTATTATTTGTATGGTATACAGAAAATTTTCTGTGCAATGGTTTCCTTTACTGGTCCAGTTCAGAACCTTCAGCGAACTCCAGCTGTGTGCTATAGTGGTTGCAACATATGGAAATAATGCTGAACACTTACTGAAAAATTTGGGAAGTCATATAAGGTCAAAAGGATGCAATGAGAGAGAAACCTGGCTTTCCTGAGATAACTGAGTTACAAAACAGGAAAGACGCACTGTGTAAGGCTGTTTGTTGCATATAGAAAGCTTAAAGGCTTTTTAACAGATCCTGTCAAAGGCATATCTAATGTTAAATCACTGATTAATGAAAAGGTGTTGACTTTTCTGATAGGATTTGCTATAGTTACATTTTCATTTAGCAAGGAAAATTTCAGTAGTAAGTTAGAGATGAAAAGCATATTATCAAGGATTGACAATCCCTTCGTAAGGGATGAATAAGGATTTTTTCATTTCATATTACCCTTGATGTTCTTTTAAGGCTTTGCACAGTAGCTATTTGATTAGCCTGTAATCTGGTAAGATCTAACTTGTCCATGTCTTACGGGCTTTTTTTTCCCTAAGTACCACAGCTTCTTCCACTTGACATGCAGAAAGACAGAGTAGTTTCAGAAGCTGTAGTTGAGAAGAGCATGCTAATTCTTTTTTAATGTCTCTTTTTAATGATAATTGTAATTCAATATTTTGGGTGAGGTGTCACTGCCCATGGCAAGGAGGTTGGAACCAGGTGATCTTAAGGTCCCTTCCAATCCAAAACATTCCGTGATTCTATGCCAAACCCCCAAATCACATTCTCCAAACTAATTGTCACTTTTTGTCCATTCAAACCAGAACACTGACTACTTTCCTTTGAACCAGTAAAGGGAGGTGGAAAAAGATGCATTTTATGATTTTATTTTTTTGTGAGGCCTAGTCCCCAATAAGCAATCAGACCATCTGTTTTTTTTTTGCTTCTTACTATGCAACATAAGTGTTCTAAGTAGTTTAGGTCAAGTTAGTTAATTACGTCTGTCCTATGCAGTTGGTTGGTACATGAAACAAACTTGTTGCCTTTTTAAGGCTCATTTATGGTCTTACAGTTGAGATTACACTTAAAGTTGTGATTTATTAGTATTGAAAAGGGAGAACAGTTTAGTACATTGCTACTAAATGGTGATTGGGAAATTAAGCATTTTTGTTTTGTTTGCTGCTTTTATGGTGTCTTCCCCTTATATATTTAGCTGTGTAAATATGAATTTATAATTTTTGGTATTCTGCTTGAACATGTTCTGCTCCATTGAAAAGTGTTGAGAAAGAGACCAAAAAAAGGAAGTAAACAGAAGGGCACTTATTCTGTAATCTTGTGGGGTTTTTTTCATTAAAAGCTAAACATCAACAAAAATGTGATCTGAAATAAAGTGCAAATAGTGTAGTATGAAAGAGGACCAAAAGACATATGGAAGACCCCAAAGATGTATCATGGTGTTGACTGAGAGGTGACGAGAAGTGAAGTACAAACGAGCACGAGTTTAAATTATGTCACAGAAAAGTTTATTGACACTTACATTGCCATGGGCCCTTAGCTTGTTAGGTTCAAGATGGGATTTGACATTCACAAGCATGCTAGACATTGTCTTAATTGTTAAAACTGTACTTTGGCTGTGTACTGAATCTCATATGTCAATGCTTGTTAAATTTCTAGCTACTTGAGGATAACAGATTACAGGGAAATTATTCTACACCAGTACACAGATCAGTTTTTAAATGCCAGTTCCCAAGTGCCATTAGTCACAATGTGTGACTGGACCCCAAAATGCAGGAATAAGATAAAGTATAACTGTTGGCTGTGCTCCTTGAAGAAAAGAGGCTAACTCTTTGACCATTGATGATGGCTCATTTTTTTGGATAATTTGTATATGAAGCATTTATGAGGACTGGCTTTCTAAAGGTCCTAAGCACTGCTGATTGTCACAAAACAGTATTATCTATCAGAATCATATAGTAATGCAAATACATAAATAAAATAATACTCAGAACAGTTCACTTACAAACAGGCATTGTAAATCTGTGTTAAGAATTCATTGCAACAGTGTTAGAAATGAAGGCATTACAAAAGAAAAAATCAAATAAAAAAACTTACTCTAAAACTCAAGTTGTGCATGTGTATAGTCATGGTTAATTATGGACACCCTAAAAATAGGGGCATATAATGGAAATGCTGACAGATTCTGAACTATCATGTTGGTAACAGGCACTGCTATAATTAGGCGTACATCTGAGTAGACAGTGTAATATGATCTATGATTCTGTGATTCTATGATTGACGTGTTTATATCCTGCACTGTAAGGAATGTTTGTTAATCTGCACAATCCTTTTAAATTAGTTGGGGAGCAGGAGTTTGTGGAAAACAGATACTGAGGTTTATTTCATAAGATGATGTGCATGTACATCAGAAGACAAATACTTGCAGGATATTAGATAGCTGTGGTTAATGGCAGTAACATGATGTTATCTCAGGACTGAGATAAAAACATCACTGTACAATCAGCAGGAGAAAACATGGAAAAAGTTTTCTCCTTTATATTATAAAGAAAACATAGTTAAAATAGTTTGTATTTCAGTAAGATGTTTTCTTTCCTACTTTTTTAGGTTTTAAACTCCCTGGTCAAAAAGTCTTTTTCTCCAGTTATTTTTTTTTTCCTGTCCTTTCTAACCCTAACCATTCTATGGTTCTATGAAAGTACTGTTTCTTTTGTAATTTCAGAGGTCAGAGCCCAGCTGTTGCTGAATTAAATTTGCTCCTGAAAGCATATTCTTTGGAAACTTACGGTGTTGATCCTCATCCTTGCAAGGTAACAGTTATTTTTACTAACATTCAATAAAATGTTCTTTTTGCTAACATTTAATAAAAAGACATCTGTTTTTTATCCAATCACAAATATGGAGTAATCTGTAAAAGAACTTGCCCTGAAACTACATATTACATTTAAGGCTTGGAAGAACATGAACTGTTCAACATTTCTGCATCAGTCAAAGGAAAGGTCTCTCCAAAGGAAATAAAACATCATAGGAAAACTGTAGTAGAGTGTCATGACAAAAGCTTTGATTATACTTCGTAATTTCTTTGCATTTAGTGCAGAAATTTCTCTAAATTCTCCAAGTGTGAAATATTTTGTTTGCCAAGATTTTCAGGATTTAGCATTATTCTGTCCAGAAGATGCAACAAATTGTTAGTCCTTGGCAGATTAGTTCTTCAAACGTCCTCAAAATATGCAGATCTTAGGAAGGGCAGCAAGCAAAATGTACAGGGGAGGGAACCAGATACGCATTTGTGTGTTCCTCCGCTTTGCTATTCTGTGGTTCTGTATAAGTAAGTGATTTTAGTTACCAGTTCTGATTGTCCCTTACACCTGCATTTTTAATTACTTTAATTACAATGCTTTATTTTGGAATCAGAAAAATAAAAAAAAGATCTTTCCTATTTGAAAGGCAAGTGCACTGTATATTCTTGTTTGCACTCAAGAGTTCTTGCTTGTAGCAAACACTGTCAGCATTACTTCCAAAACAGCATCTTGCAGAAGAAAAACGTATTGTGAAATCTTGAAGTATATCAGTGTTGAAGCATATGTGAATCAATGGTTTGTAATTAGTCTGTATGTTACGAATGACATACACAGAAGTATATTTTCAACAAAATTTGTAATATACCTAAGGATTCCCTGGTGTCATCAGCTAGAAGTAGACTGAAACAAAACATAAGTTCATTTAAATGTCTAGAAGTAAATAGGCCCTGTATTGCCAAGATCAGTCTTGGTTCTTTAGAAGTGTTTTGAAGGCAAAACTGATTTTGAAAGGAAAATAAAATGGAGGTAATCTATAGTGGAGGAACAATTTGTACTGCAAGTAAGAAATGCCTCATTGGCTTAGAGGAAAATTATTTTTCCTTTTTTCTTTTTCAAGGACTCAATGGGGATGACTACATTTTTAGGATTCACAGCTGCAGGATTTGTAGTTTTCCAGGGGAATAAAAGAATTCATTTGTTAAAATGGTAAGCATGTGAAGTAAGAGGAGATAAATATGCAAGTCTTCTGTCCTGTGTCTTCCCTTCTTCCTACTATTGTCACCTGCATTTGTTGTCTTCAAGATGAACCATGTGAATATTCCTTTGCTTGTCTGATCATGTTTCTGTTTTAAAGGATGTTAGGTGAGAAGTATAATAATTTGGTCTTGTTCTTCTTCCAGTGAAAATTATGTCACAGGGTGTATTAATCAACATAATGCACTAATGCTAAAATTGAGTAAGTTAATTTTTCAGCTATGCTGTAAATCACCAGTAAGGCTTATTGGCCAAGATGTCTGGCAGACTTTACAGGAGTCCATCTGCATCTTTATTTGACTCTTGCTACTTTCTCATTTAATTAACCTCAATTTGAACACTGTAGAAAGATTTATTTGGTAAGCAGAGGAGGAGGTGAGAATGCTCTGAATTTTTATTTTTTAGCCTCTGTTTTTAAGAAGTGGACATTTACACAATTGTCTTTTCCTTTCCATTGCCCTTTCCCTTTCCTTCCCTTCCCCTGCCCCTTTCCTCCTTTCCATTCCTTTTTTTTTTTTTTTTTCTGCTTTATTTTATACTCCTGTAAGGTATTTGACTTAACGGGGTAGCTTCAGCAGTGTTTGAGGGAGAGGTATCACAAACCTCCTGCAGGTGAGGTAACAGCAGCTGGCTGTGCCTTCACCAGTGTGGTTCAGAGTGAGCGCAAGCATGCTTGCACATTGATAAATCACATTTTAGCCCTGCTGCTAAACAGATGCCAACACCACTCGTGTAGATGTGGCTGCTTTACCTCAGTGCTGCCAGCTTACTGAAGAAGATGGGCGGAAGGTGAAGAAATAGTGAGGTGTTTTTTTGTGTGGAACTGGACTATTTTCTGAATATCAATAGAAACCTCCCTGATGGTTGATAACTGAAATTCTCAGAGATGTAAGTCAGTGTCATATCATACAGTCCTGTCTGTATGATTCGGTTCCCTGTGGACATCTGGAGATATGTTTGTCAAATACCATCCATTTGTGATTCTGGGTTTCGGCTGCAGTTTCCCTAGGGTTAATTTCAGGTAGCCTTAGTCACAGTGCTTTGGTGGTATGTGCTTTTGGCATAAGGACAATATAACTGTAATTTTAGTCTACAGCACAGGGAGGACAGAATAGCACTTGACAAGCACTTTTCATACTGTGGGAAATGAGTTTCACAGCACTTGTTTTTCCATGTGACTTAAGGATCATGTGTCCTTTCAGAAATATTGATGTATTGCTTTTATATGAGCTGAAATTAGCTCAAATTAATGTTTGAAATTTTCTTTTCAATGGAAAAGCTTTCTCAACTGGAATGATTTTTCATTGTTATTTAACGTTAAAGTAAACCTCTTGTTACAAAGTTTCAGGGATAGCATGGACCTTGCTTCCAGAATTGTCCCCATTTCAATCATTTGACATCCAAAATCTTTAGAGAAGTTTATGAAGCTACAGTGTCTATGTTTTAGCTGTGATTATGACAAAATTTCCACTATGTTTTAAGCAGAGGCATTGTATCATCTTTATATTCTATATAGCAGTGCACTGCTATCCTGTATGTAAATTGTGCTTTCAGCCGTTATATTAAGTTTTGACACAGGTTTGCAACTCACAAGGCCTCAGTAATAACTGCTGTCAAACATTTTCTTCCTGTGTATTCTATCTGTGAGTAGTCAGTTAGTAAGATGTGTGATATGAAAGCACAAATAAATAAGGATAGACATAAGCGTATTGTCTTTCCCTCAATTTCATTACATTAGAACTTCCAAAATTTTAAATATAAGAGGAATATAAGAGGAATATAGTATATAGAGCATAAACATAAGCTTCTGCCTACTTTTAATTTCCTCTTTATTTTCTAGCAGTCAAAGTTAATTCTTTAAAGGTGCATAGAGATGTAAAATAAATACTCTGGGCTTATGTTCTGTAATCTAAAGAAAATTAGAATATTAGATGCTTTTATGCTAAAGGTATGTTTAGGCTTTTTGTCATGTGACACACTTAGCTTGGGATTTGGGGAAACTTGGATATAAGTTGCTTTTCTTACCTGTTTATCTATTTTTCCTATACTTAAATTATTTTTCTCTTTCTAGGTGCGATGTCTATAAACTGAAATTTGAAGGGAAGACTTTTTATGTATTTGGAGCTCAGAAAGAGGTCAGGTTTAATACTGTTACAGAACTTCTGTATTTGATTTAGAATCAACTAAGACGTAACATCATTTTTCAATGAAAAAAATATCTAAACAACCAATAATTGTACTTTCTATTGTACATAAAAATACAGAAGATGAGTGAATGTAAATATTGCTGGTGTCAAAAGAATGTCTAATTTGCAAAGGGTTGAGACACTGATCACTTAACATTCACGCAGTACTGTGTTGATTGCTCATGGTTTTGGTTGTCTGTGTAGTCTGGTTGTAATGGACTTTAAAGCGATTAAGCTGTATCCACTCTAAAACATGAGCGATATCTGTATATGGTTGAAAATTCAGGATCAATTTGAGGTATTTTTGGCTAATAATGATAATCTTCTCAAATTTTGGTCAGCTGAAGAGATTGGAGTCTGTCCTAGGTAGATAAGAGTTCTGTGTTGCCATTGAACTTGTAAAGATTTTGGCTGCTGAATGCTAGAATCAGTTCTTCCCCTAGGTAGAATGAGATAGCTCAAGACTATGGCTTTAGATACAATCTAGGTGAGGAACAGAAAATGGAGGCTATTTCTGAGGAACAGAAAATGGAGGCAATAATTCCAGAAATATCAGGGACTGTTTATGTGATTTCTTTTATTTCTAAAACAATTGCCTAGGCAGTTTAATTATCAGCTGTGTATGAGTTGTATTTGCATGGATGAACCACAGATTGAGGCTACATGGGAAAGCTTGGTCTTCAGTGTGTCTGGTTCATGGTGATGCTGTCAGGTACAGATACTTCAATTTTTGAGAATTCAGTGCTTTCATTACTTTTATTTGCCTTCTTTTCCTTGCACTTAGAAAAAGACTGTGCTGTCATTCCATACCTCTACACCAGCAGCCTGCAAGCATCTTTGGAAATGTGGGGTGGAGAACCAGGCTTTTTACAAGTATGTAAACCTGAAGTAATTCCCTATAATGAAAGTAAAAAAAATGTGCATGTGAGTAGAAGATTGTTCAATGTGAAATGTTCCATTTCATTAGCAGAATTCAAAATACAGAAAGAAATATGCAAGTTAATGGGGAATATTATTTCATTTCAAGCCAGTATTATAAAGTGTTTACAATCTGCATGAGGCAGGAGAGTTTTGGTGGTGAATAATTACACTTTTCCCAGCACACTCTTTTTGCTTTCTGTAGTGTGTCATGGGATGGACATAGTACTGCACTTGTGTCTGGGAACACAGTTGTTAAGTTACCCCTGCTGTTGAATACCTTTAGAATCATAAAATAGATGAGAATTAGGATGGAGAAATTAGAATGGAGGAAGAAATCTGCTATGCTTGATTCTCTGGGCTATCCTGCCACTAGGTAATGTTCTTCCACTCTCTAAGATTTAGTAAGAGTTGATTGGAAATAAAAAAAAAAAAAAAACAACAAACAATGATTTAGGAAAGAAAGTGTTCTTGGATACATTTTGAAAGATGCCAGCCATCTCTTTTTTTTTTTTCTTCTTTTATTAAGTCTATAAATAAGCAAAAAAAAAAAGGAGTGTCTTCCTCCCTATTCCCTAAAAAGGAACTTGAAAATAATTCCTCATTAAAAAGCTCTTTCTGCCCTCCAATGTCTTTGTTAGATCTGTTTATTGATGCTCCCCTTTAGGCATGTAGCTTTCATTCTTCCCACTTAGTCTCTCTTTACAGCATCTTGCATATTTTATAAAAATTACCATTTCTGTGTTGGAGCATATCAACACCAGAGAGCTGCTGCAAGGGTAAATAATAACTAAGTAGGAAGAATGTGTCTTCTAACATGGATATAATGACCTACTTCATTTTGGAGAAGTTTCCGTCTTTTGTTTCAGCACTGATAAAATAATATATCAATATAAACCATTCAATTGA
>NW_026900604.1:0-16763 GCF_033783945.1 Neopsephotus bourkii
TGGTTACCTGATCTCTCCTGGTTAAGGCAACCAGTTGCAGGAATATTAATATCAATTGTTTTAATATTACTTGTGGTATGATACAATGTTCCTTCTGGTACTGTAAATGATCTATGATGAATTATGAAGATTGGAAAAGAAATGAAATCAAGTAGAAACAGAAATTATTTCAAAAAGCCTCTAGATGGTGATGGTAGTCTACAAGATGTTGCAAAAGAATTTGCAATAGAACAAGAAAAGGGGGGATTGAAGAATGGGGCTGATTGAAGAATAGGGTAGATTGAAGAATCGGGTTGATTGAAGAATAGGGTTGTAAATAAGTAACCTCAAGAATCACAGAATCACAGAATCCCAAGGGTTGGAAGGGACCTCAAAAGATCATCTAGTCCAACCCCCCTGTAAGAGCAGGGTAACCTAGACTACATCACACAGGAACTTGTCCAGGAGGGCCTTGAATATCTCCAATGTGGGAGACTCCACAACCCCCCTGGGCAACCTGTTCCAGTGCTCTGTCACTCTCACAGTAAAGAAGTTCTTCCTGATGTTCACACGGAACCTCCTATGCTCCAATTTACACCCATTGACCCTTGTCCTATTACTGGACATCACTGAAAAAACCCTAGCTCCATCATCCTGACACTCACCCTTTACATGTTTGTAAACATTGATGAGGTCACCCCTCAGTCTCCTCTTCTCCAAGCTAAAGAGACCCAGCTCCCTCAGCCTCTCCTCATAAGGGAGGGGTTCCACTCCCTTAATCATCATTGTGGCTCTGCGCTGGACTCTTTCAAGCAATTCCCTGTCCTTCTGGAACTGAGGGGCCCAGAACTGGACACAATATTCCAGATGCAGCCTCACCAAGGCAGAATAGAGGGGGAGGAGAACCTCTCTTGACCTACTAACCACACCCTTTCTAATGCACCCCAGGATGCCATTGGCCTTCTTGGCCACAAAGGCACATTGCTGGCTCATGGTCATCCTCCTATCCACCAGGACCCCCAGGTCCCCTTCCCTTTCACTACTTTCCAGCAGGTCAACCCCTAACCTGTACTGATACATGGGTTTGTTCTTCCCCAGATGCAAGAGTCTACACTTGCCCTTGTTGAATTTCATCAAATTTCTCCCTGCCCAACTCTCCAGCCTGTCCAGGTCTCGCTGAATGGCAGCACAGCCTTCTGGTGTGTCAGCCACTCCTCCCAGTTTAGTATCATCAGTGAACTTGCTGAGGGTACACTCAGTTCCCTCATCCAAGTC
The DNA here is from genome assembly GCF_033783945.1 of Neopsephotus bourkii. Classification (NCBI taxonomy): domain Eukaryota; kingdom Metazoa; phylum Chordata; class Aves; order Psittaciformes; family Psittacidae; genus Neopsephotus; species Neopsephotus bourkii. The sequence continues at coordinate 1,255 of NW_026900604.1, forward strand.
GCTGATGAAATTAAACAGCACTGGTCCCAGCACCGACCCCTGAGGCACTCCACTAGTCACAGACCTCCAGCTAGATTCTGCCCCATTGACCACAACTCTCTGCCTTCTTCCCTTCAATCAGCTCTTGATCCACCTCACTACCTGATCGTCAAGCCCACACTTCCTTAGCTTATCTATGAGGATTCTGTGGGAGACGGTATCAAATGCCTTACTGAAATCAAGGAAAACCACATCTACCGCTCTGCCATCATCCATTCACCTAGTTACTTCCTCATAGAAGGCTATAAGGTTGGTCAGACATGACTTCCCCTTGGTAAAACCATGTTGGCCGCTCTTAATGACCCCCTCATCCTTGATATGTCTAGAGATGGTGTCAAGAATGAGTTGTTCCATCACCTTTCCAGGGACGGAGGTAAGGCTGACCGGTCTATAATTACCCGGGTCCTCCTTCTTGTCCTTCTTATAGACTGGCGTGACATTTGTCATCCTCCGATCCTCAGGCACCTCTCCCGTTTCCCACGACTTACCAAAGATGATGGAGAGTGGCTTAGCAATGACCTCCGCCAGCTCCCTCAGCACCCATGGGTGTATTCCATCCGGACTCATCGATTTATAGATGTTCAGATTGCTTAACTGATCCCTAACCCAATCCTCATCTACCAAAGCAAACTCCTCCTTTGTCCTGACTCCTCTGGGGCTACAGGAATCTTGGGCCCCCGGGGAGAGTCTGCAGCAGTAAAGACAGAGGCAAAGAAGGCATTTGGCACCTCTGCCTTCTTTAAATCCTCTGTCTCCAGGGCACCCACCTCGTTCAACAGTGGGCCTATATTGCCTCTTGTGTTAGTTTTATCCGTTATGTATTTGAAAAAGCCCTTTCTATTGTACTTAACCCTACTTGCAAGATTAAGTTCCAAGGAGGCCTTAGCTGTCCTAATTGCCTCCCTACATCCTCTAACAACTGTCCTATATTCCTCCCAAGTGGCCAGCCCCTCCTTCCATAATCCATAGATTCTCTTTTTCCACATGAGTTTGCCCAGCAATTCCTTGTTTAACCATGTTGGTCTCCTGGCTCCCTTACTTGATTTCCTACCTATTGGGACACTCTGATCCTGAGCTTGGAAGAAGTGTTTCTTAAATGCTGACCGACTATCTTGAGCCCCTTTACCACCTAATACCCTTTCCCATGAAACTTCCCTTAGCAATTGATTGAAGAGGCCAAAGTTGGCCCTTCGGAAATCCAGAATTGTGGCCTTGCTAGGTATTCTATTCCTCCCACACAGGATCCTAAACTCCACCATCTCAAGGTCACTGCAGCCAAGGCTGCCATTGACCATCACCACTTCAACCAGACCCTCCTTGTTGGTGAGTACTAGATACAGCAGCCCTCCTCTCCTAGTTGGTTTGTCCACCATGTGCATTAAGAAATTATCATCAATGCACTGGAGGAACCTCCTAAACTGTGAATGATTGGCTGTGTGAGTCTTCCAGCAAATATCGGGATAGTTAAAATCCCCCATGAGGACCAAGGCATGTAGTCATGAGGCTGCTTTCAGTTGCCTGTAGAAAGCCTCATCAACTCCTTCGTCCTGATCAGGAGGTCTATAATAGACCCCCACAACTGTATCACCCATAGCAGCCAGTCCCTTAATTCGCACCCATAGACTTTCCACTTGCTCCTTATCTGCCCCTGGACAGAACTCAATACATTCTAGTTGCTCTCTCACATAAAGAGCAACTTCACCACCTCGCTTTGCTGACCTATCTTTCCTAAAAAGGACATAGCCATCCATGACCACATTCCAGTCATGTGAGCTGTCCCACCATGTCTCTGTAATTGCCACCAGATCATAACCTTTAGACCGCACACAGACTTCTAACTCCTCCTGTTTATTCCCCATGCTGCTTGCATTGGTGTACAAGCATTTCAGGGAGAGAGCAGAGCATGATAGTGGCACCCTTGGGAAGCGGGAGGCCTTTTGGTCTTCATTAATACTAGAACAATGCCCCACTAGTTCAAACCCAGCTACAACCCCCTCACACTTTGAGTCTAACCTAAAGCTCTGTGAGTGAGCTCTGTTAACTCTCACCCTGACGCCCTTTTTCCCCTGCGAGACAGGGTCTAAACAATTATCCTTTCCCTCAAATGAAGCAATAGATTGAGAGTCCCCCCTAGTTTGCTATCCTTCAAGCCCTAGCATGTTTCTCTTGGGCTTGTCCCCAACAGGCCCAGTTATCTCCCCTTCCCCCTTCATATATAGTTTAAAGCCCTGTCAATGAGCCCTGCTAACTCCTGCCCCAAAAACCTTTTCCCCCTCTGGGACTGGGATATCCCGCCCACCACCAGGAAACCAGGTGTCTCATATAGCAGCCCATGTTTGAAAAAGCCAAACCCCTGCCTTTAATCTGCAGACTCTTCCTGTTTCTCTCTTCACCCTTGCTTGTAACAGGTATGGAGGCAAACACCACTTGCACTCCAGACCCTCTAACCAGCCGTCCCAGGGCCCTGAAGTCTCTCTTCATTGCCCTTGCCCTCCTTGTAATAATTTCATCACTGCCAACCTGAAAAACCAGCAGCGGATAGTAGTCAGAGGGCTGCACCAGAGTTTCCTTTTAACATCTCTAATCTGAGCCCCAGGTAGGCAGAAGACTTCCCTGTGGGATGGATCTGGTTGACAAATGGGCCCTTCTGTTCCCCTCAGAAGGGAGTCACCCACCACAATTACTCTTCTTTTCTTCTTGCTTGAAGAAGTTCTAAGGCATGAGGGTGAGTGACAAGCCCTAGGTGACTCACTAGATAGATCTACCCCTCCATCTCCATTTACTTGGCCCTGTAGTTCCAAGACCTCATACCTGTTATTCAAGGGCAACTGGGAGGGAGGAAGGGATTGCAAGGGTTTTCACTTACATCCCCGAAGAGGGACCTCCCTCCATACCTCCCTGTCCCTTAAATTCACTCCTTTTATCTGATGGTAGGAGGGAAGGGGATCCATCACTTGTTCAACCACTTCCCTCTGCCCTTGCCTTAGGGTGTGGCTCCACCAATCTATTTCCCTTTCCCATTCTCTGATGGTTCTCAACCTTTCTACTTCCTCCCTCAGTTCAGCCACCTGCCTGAGCAGATCATTTATTCGCTCACACCGCACACAAGCAGTGTCACTGGCTCCCTCCCATACAAGTGCCAGGCTCAGGCATTCGCTGCACCCAGAGACCTGCATGGCCGCATGTCTGCAGGAAGGCTCAGTCTGGGCACTCACATCATTCTATGGAGACAGTGTTCTCACAGGAGAACGCATAATTGGTACATAAACTGAATAATCCTGAAAGATACAGCACGGCTGTGAGAGGCCCGAGGAAGCTTAAGCAAGCAAGATAAGAAGCTGTAATTCGCTGAGTTAATGAGAACTGTGGACTGTTGGCAAGCTTTCGAGGTCAAGTTCTCACACCTGTGCTTAACCAATTATGTGTTAGTCACTAAGGGTCTTCAAGACATGCATCCAATCATAATATGCCAAATCACTGTAAGTGCCTGTAAGAAATGGTCTATAAGGAGTTAAAGCTTTGTAATAAATTGGCATTCGCTGATCACATTGATCGTTCCTGCATTGTCTGTGACTCCTGTGTCGACAAATGGCGCCCGAACAGGGACCCTCAGATCGGTAACTTGTGGCATTCAAGTTTGAAGGTCCGATCAAAAGAAGAGGGGGTGGAGAGCCGATCGAAAGTCAGCGCTGCCCCGGCGCTGTGGAAGTCAGATGTCTGCAAACAGTGGAGTAACTGTGGGATCTCGCCCTGATCAGGTGAGCGGCCGGGGAGGAGATGGGGCACTCGCCTTCCAAAGAGGAACAAGCAGTGATGGAGCTCCTCCACATAATTCTCTCTAAGAGAGGACTGCAACATGATAGCGTCGCCTCACAGAGGCTGTTAAAGTGGGCCCGGGATAGTGGTTTTATCCCCACAGAGCAAGCCACCTTTGAAGTTTCTGAATGAGAACGTATAGGCCAGGCGTTGTGGGATGAGATTAGTAAAGGGACAAAGGAAGCCCTGAAGTATTCTACGTTATGGAGACTGATAATTGAGACTTTAAAGGAAATGAAATTGGAACAGGCAGAAGTGGCATCTGTTTTCCTGGCCGCTGCTCCTTCACAAAGTCAGTCAGAGGTAGAGAAGAGTGCTACGTCTATGGTATTTGCCCCCCCGTTGTGCCTGGCACGGCACCGCAGAAGCCTCCTCGGTATAAGGGGGAAGATAAAGTGAAACGGCGCTCGCGTCCGAAAGTACAAGTAGAAAGTGCAAACGCGGTCACCTTCGACCTAGAGGAAGAAGACCCCGAATCGGAATTGGAACCAGACCCAGAGTCTCCGGCAGAACCGGACTTGTACCCTCCCCTTCCTGATCCCAACTCAGACTCAGACGGTTCAGACAGTTCGGCTCGTCGGCAGATGCGAACCAGCCTCAGTGATGGTCAACTGCGACAGCTGCTGAAGAAATTAAAGTATTGGAGACAAAAGAAACCTCCGAACCCTCTGCCCCACCCTCCTACAATCCAGTAGTAAAGAAAGGGGAGTGGGAGGGGGGTGTTGGGCACGGGGTAGGGGATTACGGTAATAACCCTGCTAAAGGTTGGCGTGGGATGATCAAAGATGCAATTGTTATGGGGGAATTTTCGGCTATGGGTCCCTCGGCATTCCTGGTGTTTAACACTCCACAGGGGGGAAAGGAGTGGGAGGCATTGGATTTAAAGGCAGTAAAGGAGGCGCGTCAACCGGTAACATCCTACGGGTTAAAATCATCGTATACTCAGGCAATTATCGCACATATTTTTTCTGCATATATCTTAGCACCATATGATATCTGTATGATAGCTCAATTGTTGCTTACTCCCCACCTTCAGATATGATTTAAAGTGAGCACAGCAGAGGAAAAGGCTGGATACATGGCTACTGCCTTTTCTGCTGCTGTTAAACCCCTTTTACAATCAGGTTAGGGCGATCGTGGGGGTGCTAAAGGTATGAGATGTTATAATTGTGGACGGACGGGACATTTTAAAAAGAAACAGTGTACTATAAAGAAAATTAGTCAGCAGCCTGCCACCCCCCCCCCCCACTTAGTGGGTTTTGCAGATAAATGTATTAGATATGACAAATTTGGACACAAGACAATTGAATGTCATTGCTTTGCAACCTAGCTTGCCTAGCCCTTTAATGATACCTCAGGGTTGGGATTTAATAGTAATTGATTTAAAAGACTGTTTTTTCACAATTCCTCTACACCCAAGCGATTGTGAAAAATTTGCTTTCTCTGTCCCAGCAATTAACAAAGGAGAGCCTGCTAAGAGATATGAATGGGTTGTTTTACTTCAAGGTATGAAAAATTCTCCTGTTCTTTGTCAACTGTATGTTGCCTGAGTATTGCAACCGATCCGATAAAAACTGCAAAAATGTGTTATCTATCACTATATGGATGATATCCTAATTGCAGGCAAAGATTTAAACAAGGACCATCTGCTCTACCTGCTACAATCAGAATTAGCGAAAGCAGGACTGGTAATTGCACCAGACAGAGAGCAGCGTGAAGCCCTTGGAAATATCTGGGGTGGATCATTTCCGGAACTGAAATTAGGCCTCAAAAAGTTAAAATTACCACACAGATAAAAACCTTGTCTGACGTACAGAAATTGATGGGTGATATTCAATAGATCTGCCCTTTGTGTGGAATCACAAATGATGATCTGACTGATCTCATGCCCCTTCTAAAGGGTGAGTCAAAGGAAAAAAAAAAAAAAAAGTTCTATTAAAAGCTCAGAATGAGGCCTTAGATCACATCATGACAAAAATCACCACCTCTTATGCTGCTCAATGGAATCCAGATTTACAGGTTATTGAGTATTATCCATTTAGTCTACTAGCACAGTGGGATCTTCAAAAGACTGATTCTTTATGCATTTTAGAATGGATTTTCCTACGTAAAACTGTAACTACTCGGTTAGAAGTATTTGCTCTTTTGATTATACGAGGTTGTTCACGTTGTCAGGAAATTATGGGCTGTGATCCATCACAAATTTGTTTGCCACTTACCAGGGTATGGTTAGACTGGGCACAACAATCTAGCTCTGCTGTTCAGTTTGCTCTGATAGGTTTTGTTGGTCCTCTTAATATACATTTTCCACCTCATAATATGTTTACAATGCTAAAGAATAATCAGTTTGAAGATGTTACCTTTTATCCTAGTAAACCTGTTGTAGGATTAACTGTCTTTACAGATGCAAGCAAAATCAATCACACAGCCGGATATGTTTGACAAACAGACGATGGTTGGAAAGAGCAGAAGATATTTGGTCATTTTTCCAATTTGCTACAAACACTAGAGCTAAGTGCTGTTATTGCAGTATTTCAACGATGGCCTGACACCCCTCTTAGTATTGTCTGCAATTCTTTATATGTTGTAAGCATTGTTCAACGTATAGAAAGGGCAATTTTACAAGAAGTCACTAATCACAGGTTGTGGATCTTGTTAAAAACCTTATTACATCTTGTGAATAATTGTAAATGTACATATTTTATTATGCATATTCGCAGTCATTCAGGCCTTCCAGGAAGCCTTAGTGAAGGCAATAACAAAGTGGATAAATTAGTTGCCCCAGCATGGGCAGGACCCTCTGTAGATATCTTTCAACAAGCTCGAGCATCCCATGCCTTCTTCCATCAATCAGCAAAGATGTTAGTTCGACAGTTTGGACTGTCCCTAACAGATGCCCGAGGCATTGTGCAATCTTGTCCCAATTGTCAAGGCCAAGCAGTAGGTATAGGCCTTGGAGTCAACCCTCGAGGCCTCCAGCCTCTTCAGCTTTGGCAAATGGATGTGATTCATGTACCCTTTTTCAGGAAATTGAAATATGTCCATGTTACTATTGACACTTTTTCTCACTTTGTCTGGGCCACTCCCCTGGCTGGTGAGACTGTGCCATGTAATCATACATCTACGTGGTTGTTTTGCAGCTATGGCAGTACCTTTACAGCTAAAACCAGACAATGCATCTAGCTACACTTTCTAGATTTTTGAATACTTGGGGTATTTCTCATATCACTGGTATTCCTCATTCTCCTACAGGACAAGCTATTATTGAACGAACACATCAAACTTTGAAACAGTTGTTGGAAAAACAAAAAACGGGGGAAGAAGGACTTACACCAATAGCAAGGATACAGAAAGCTGTATATGTTATGAATTTTTTGCGATTGACAGGAGATTTTAATGACCCCCCCTTGCTATAATACATGGTCAGGCATTAGGTTCAGGTTATATGACTAAAACTCTGGGTATTCTGGTCCAGTACAAGGATTTGGAAACTGGCATTTGGAAAGGTCCTGCGGAAGTAAAACTAACTGGTCAAGGTAATATGTGTGTAATTACAGATTCTGGTCTGTGGTGGGTGCCAGCTCGATGGGTGAAACACTGGAAAGAGTCAGCACTGCCCCAGGACACCCCCCTTGTCAGTGATTGAATGAATTGAAATTTGAGCTTAGGACATCCGTTTTATGGATGTTTTCAGTCCTTCTTAAAGTGAAGGGAGCAACCTTTTTTACGTTAAAGTAAAAAAAAAAAAAAACAACAACAAAAAAAATCCCCACCAAAAACACCACCACCCCCCTCCCAACCTTCGCCGGTTGCCGCTGTGGCTGCGAAGACTGAGGACAGAGATGAAGATGATCCTTTTGACTCAGGCCCTATTGACCCCGAGAAGGAGCCTGTGCGCTGCTCCTGAGGTTCTGATGCCTGATAATTCTGATGCTGACCTGGATGGTCCTTTTGACCTGGAGCCTATTCATCTGGAAAAGGAGCCTGATTTATATCCCCCAGATCCTCATGTTAAATGCACAGCTGTAAAGGGAGAAGTGAGACCAGTGGGGGATGCAGATGTATTGTGTGCTTTCCTGGTGGTGTATGTTCTGCATAAAGACCCGCAGTGGGAAGGTCTCTCGTATGCTCTTATCAGGAGTATCGGGCAGACTGTGATGGACTGAGGACTTATGACCCCATATACAACTCATTTAATACATTCTCTCTGTGATACTCATGTACTAGAAGCTGGTAAAAATAAGTATGTCCAGGTTTCTATCGACCTTTGGAGACCTTTATAAATACTGCTGGCTACTTCTTCCAACATAGGCTGGCCACCTGTGTCGGAATGAGTGTGCATTTTGGTCAGTATAAAAGCCCAAGCCTCATGCGATGTGGGGGAGGCAGAGCCTCTGCGGGGACGCCCGCTAAGGTTGAGCCTGCCACCTCGCACTGCGATGATGCTTCTCGGAGCTGATTTCCTGTTAGTCTCCACAGGGTCCTTGTGCCACGTTCTGTACGTGGGATTGTGTAGTGGAAGTAATGATTGTTGGGATTTTGTGCTTCAAATATTGTAGTTGTGTGGAGTGTGCTTGTGGGATCCCATACATATGTGGGTGTGTGTGTTGAGGGCAGACAGTGTTCTGTGTATTTTTTGTTGTTGGGTTCATGTAAAAGTTTTTAACGGGTAGCAGTTTAACACTTTGGGCAAGAAAGGGTTAATGCAAAAGTGCGGTTGCCGGCAGGTATTTATGATTGCTGCTGAAGCAGGCAGGCAGCTGTAGCTGCTGCCGAGCAGGCAGGCGTTTGTAGCCATTCAAAGCAGGGTGAGTCTACTTCTCAAGAACCGACAACCTGGAGGAGGGGGTGTATTTGTGTCCTCCTGCCTACAGGTCCATGGCGACTGCCTGCAAAGTTTGTCAAGCCTTGCCATGAGCTGGACAGACAAATGGAGGAACCTCCATCTAACCTACTGTAACCTGATGCTTCAGCTGCAGGAGCTGAACATTAATACCCCAAGCAGAATGAGATAGAGGAAGAGAAAAACCATTGATTGCTAAACATCATTTGGGGGCAATTGAAAAGTAACAGCTTGAATATGTGTGTTTGTAAAGTAGCTATTATTAGAGGCTTTGATTTTGTGTATGAAACCACCTGTATTTACTAGCCAGTTGCGAATAAGAAACTACACCTTGTATCATATGGATTTGTCACTTGTAAAAGAGATGTTAGAGTATGCAAATTTGTAGTAGCTGCTAGAAAATGCTAAGGCAAAAGCTAGAAATATTCTAATACAATGGTAGTGTTATAAAGCAGGTAATGGAACAAATTAAGAGGGTGGGAGAATTCCACTGGTAAGAAATTTCTTTGGCTAGTCCCTTGCTGGTATCATCATCTTCAACATGCTGCTGCACCCTGTAATAGTTACTCTGCTAATGTAAATCTGTGTGTGTGCCTTGCCATAATAACGACTTGTTATTGGATGAAGCAGGTGAAACTCTGCATTGAAAACAAGGTGCAAGGACTGAGGCTGACCAAATGCCTGCTACCACAATCAAGGGCCAGACTGGGTTGGCCTCTGTGTTTGCCACCAAGAAGAACCTTTAGCTCCGCTGCTGGCTGCAACCCAGCAGGCGTGGAGGGGTGGGGACACATGCCATGCCAGACCTTGATGTGAAGGATGGCCTCCCCTGTTACCAGAGAGCCATACAGCAGAAAAAAGGGGCAGGCCCAGCAGCCTTTAGTTGGCATATGTTGAAAATATGATCTAGCCCAAATCCCCTGCTCAAGTAGGGTCATCCAAAACATATATATAAAAAAAAGGGGGGAGATGTGGAGACAGTGTTCTCACAGGAGAACGCATAATTGGTACATAAACTGAATAATCCTGAAAGATACAGCAAGGCCATGAGAGGCCTGAGGAAGCTTAAGCAAGCAAGATAAGAAGAAGCTGTAATTCACTGAATTAATGAGAACTGTGGACTGTTGGCAAGCTTTAAAGGTCAAGTTCTCACACCTGTGCTTAACCAATTATGTGTTAGTCACTAAGGGTCTTCAAGACATGTATCCAATCATAATATGCCAAATCACTGTAAGCGCCTGTAAGAAATGGTATATAAGGAGTTAAAGCTTTGTAATAAATTGGCATTCACTGATCACATTGATTGTTCCTGCATTGTCCGTGACTTCTGTGTCGACACTGAGGTGTTGTATTCTCTTCCTTTGTTATTTCCTCTATCATTATTATTATTGGTGGTAGCAGTAGTGGTTTGTGTTTACCTTAGTTACTAAACTGTTCTTGTCTCAACCCGTTTGAGTTGCATTCTTTTGATTCTCCTCCCCATCCCTCCGGGAGCAGGGGGAGGGCAAGGAGGGGAGTGAGTGAACGAGCTGTGTGGCTATGTTTAAATCATGGCAATACATCAGGAGGTCTGCATGCTATACACTGCTTTCACTCACTGAGAGTGATAATTCTGCAATATAGCAGTGATGAAAGAACTGATCACCCAGGGAATACAAGAGAGTGTATACTGGAAGTCCAAATTGCTCAATGAAAAACAACTGTCGAGATGCAACACTCTTCAGAGCTCTGGATTATCTTCTATCTATGCAGGCATCTCTGTCTGAGGGTGTAGCTACAGTAGGAAAAAAAGTGCTTTTGCTGTGTAGATTCCTGAAGAACGGAACACTTTATAAATTCAGTTCTTGCTAGCCAGATGAAAGTACCAGAAATTTACTGTGCCTTGTGTAAGAGTTGAACTTGTGTTGGTCAACTTCTGGCAAGACCACATAATTTCCCTTGGGAAAGACAAGGCAAAAGGACTCAATAACAAAGGGTTGAGATTTTTTTTTCAGTATTATGGGTTCTGCTCTGTACCTCTCAGTGTAAGATGAGCACTCTGTACAGGGTGATGATATTTGTAATATATGATACTCAGCTTTACCTCTTACTTAAAGTTATGTTTGTGATAAAATAATGTGTATATTTAATCTTTTCTTCTCATAATACCTCTTGCAAAAATTACTTTAAAAACATTCCTTTGCATTGGCATTGAAATCACAAGGCTTAATCAATCCAACCCCTGTGAATCTGTTGGGTGTAGGGAAACAAGGTGGAACTCACCAGCAAAGATTAGCTTCTTTAATCAGAGATGTGAACAGCTAGCATTCTCAGCTTTTGATTTCTATAAAGCCTGGGTTTTTTTACTTAAGGCTAGTTTACTATGCTCCAGTTACCACGGAATTGCTAGAGAGCTAAGCCACGCCTTTATGAACATAGTGCAGCCTTAAGAGCAGTCTCCTCCAGAGAGACAATTGGTGGTAAAAAAAAAGAAGTATGAACAGCTACATCTTAAGATCGTGGCTGGCTGGCACATCATCTGTCTTTGTGCTCCTGTTAAATAATTCACATAGTGTCTGGGGGAAGTGTTTACCATAAGATGTATTTTGTTAAAGTATTTGATGCAAAGGATACTGATAATATGTTTCCTACCCTTTCATCAGTTGGAATCCAGCTCTTCTACCGGACACTGCTTTGTGACTAGAAGTGAATTTGTGGGGTCCTCTCAAATCCCTCTGGGCTGATACATACACTTTATTAAAGTAATAGTAGGCCGAGTGGCAGTTCCAGCAGACAGAATAAGTTTCCTTAGCAACTCCTTATCCATCCAAGGAGGTCTCCTGGCCCTCCTGCTGCACTCCCTTCTAGTCAGGATGCAACTTGGAGCAGATGAACCCTGAATATCAACCAACAGTCTTGGGCCCCCCTGCCGTCTAGGGCTATATCCTATTACTAAGCATGTTCCTGAAGAGGCCAAAGTCTGCTCCCTTTAAGTCCAGGGCAGTGAGCTTGCTGCACACTCTTCTCACTGTCCTGAGGATCTCAAATTCAACCATCTCATGATCGCTACAACCAAGTCTGCCCTGGAGCATCACATTTCCAACCATCCCCTCCCTGTTGGTGTGCACAAGGTCAAGCATGGCACCTCTCCTTGTCAGCTCCTCTATTACTTGCAGAAGGAAGTTGTCTTCCACACAATCAAGGAACCTTCTGGATTTCTTGTGCCGGGCCATACCGTCTCTCCAACAGATGTCAGGGTGGTTGAAGTCTGCCATGAGAACAAGGGCCTGCAAGCATGAGGCTGTTCCTATCTGTCTATAGAGTGCTTCATCAGCAGAGTCCTCTTGATCAGGCAGTCTGTAACAGTTCCCCACAGTAATGTCCCCCATATTAATGGAAGATAGCTGTCATTTAATCTCTGCAACACCTCACACTAGCTTAGGCATGCAGTGAAGTATCCTCTAAAAAGCTGAAATTAGTGTGGGAGGCCTTTAAGTAGAAGTAATATGATGCATCTGTATTTGGCCACGAAACTATGAACATCTTTTAAGAAATGCTCTGGAAGATTCTAGTGGCATAATATCCCCTACCAGCGCTCTGCAGTGACAGTCTTACCTTCAAATAAATGGTAAGAGCTATCAACTGAATCCTATGGACTCATTCAAATAATAAAACATACTAGTTTGCATGTTGCTCAGGAAATAGTAGAAAGATGTAACATTAAGCTGTACCTAGAATACTTTTATGGCTGGACCACTGTGCTGATCAACACCATTAAGATTTGCAGTCAGTCTTATTATGACTAACTTCATATGAAGAGGTTCTTGTGTTTGCCTGTTTTACAAAGCATTATAGAAGAAAACTCTGCTCAACAGTTGCACATATTTTGCCTTCTCCATCTCTTTGCTTCTATCAACTTAATTCTAATAATTCACCTTGATGTCTTCGGAAGATGACAGTCAAATTCTACCCAATTCTTAGATTTTTCTCCTGGATTTGTGTGTTCTCTGGACCAATTTGAATTTTTTACTCTGAACAAGAGTATCAAAACAAGTAAATGCATCTAAAAAATATAGGAGGCATGTTCAAACAGTAATAAGTCTCACACTTCATATGCACTACAAAAAAAACCACAGGACAACATCCAATTTTAAATGTAAAATATGTTTATATGAATATAATAATGACATGTGGGAATCAGATAAAAGACTTTCATAATATAGAAGTGATAAAAGCTTTGTAAAGTCCCTGGATATTCTTTCCCTTTTTAAACAGGCATTTTTTTTCATATCCCACCCAGAGCTAGGTCACCTTTGAAAATGTTCTTGGGAAGTGACTGAACAACACACCCAAGGCAAGAGGACAAATATACTGTTGTTGCAGTTGCGTTTTCAGTGAGGCAGGAGGAGAAAGGGAGTATTACAACTTGGTAGAAAAATAAAAATCTGAGTCTTTAGTCTTGAACTTAGCCTCTAAAAAACCGAGAGGTAAATTTATAGTCCATAGGAACATTCAGCAGTAGCAGTGTTTGTTAATAGAAACACTACTTCACACATGTTAAATGGTAAATGTCCATTTATTTGTTCAGTTTAGCTTTCATCACTACTACATTAAACGTTACAGCCTTACGTACAGCATCCTCTGCTTGAACATTTTCTACTATGTAGGTCAGGGTATGATCCAGAAGGCAAACACAATCCATAACGTAATACAGCTCTCATGTGGAATACAGACAATTATCTTTCATATTCTGTGTGAACTGTAACTAGTTAATACAAAGGTATATACTGATAGTTGGCCTGGCAAAACTACTTCAAAGATGTGTTCAGTCTCAGACTAAGGAAAATGTTTCCAGACAGGAAACAATAAAAAGCCCCCCTCAATTTATGAGTAATTGATTCGGAGAAAACTCCAGGAACAAACTTGCCAACAAAGTTTTCAAGCTGACAAGCAGCTATTCTTTATTGTGGCGCCAGGAGGCACAGGGGATAGATCCTCCTAACATGTGTCCCCTAGTTGCCACACAAGCTGTCCTTTTATAGTCCCTGGGCATACATACATATTCATGAGGCTACATATGGATTACATAATTTTCCAGGAAGTTCCCCGCATGCTACAAAATTATAGTGGTGGTCTCTAAGGGTAATTTACTTCTTCCAACAATCTTCATCACTTCTGGTAGCCTTTGAAGCATGCGCAGTAGATGCTCATACCAGTTTTATTGGTTCATTAGCACCAGAGACATAATAATCCTCCTATCCTCCTACTTATCAGTTAGTTTAACTGTAGAACATCCTGGACACCTGCGGTTCCCAGATACTCTTTATCCCTGTATCCTCTTCTTCTAGACTGTTTTTCTTAAAACTATGTCTACTATAGCGATTTATCTTGTGAGAATTCTCAGTATGTTCTCGAGCTGTACTCTATTTTTTTCTCTATGTATCATGCACCTCAGTAATTTTCCATTGCTACTATTACAAAGCCATCAAACTTAACATTACTTAAAACTAATTCTAAAGGTTTCTATATCCCATTTTGTGATTTTGTGCCGCTTTGTCTCACATAGAACATTGAATAGTTTCAGCAACACTGCTAAGAGAACGCTAGAATAGAGTTTAAGAAACTGCTGAAATCATAGTAAACTGATGGGGCTATGGAACTGATGGACAGGGGTACAGCAGCTGATGTCATCTACCTGGACTTGTGCAAAGCGTTCGACACTGTCCCGCATGACATCCTTGCCTCTAAATTGGAGAGACATCAATTTGATGGACAGACCACTCGGTGGATAAAGAACTGGCTGGATGGCCACACAGAAAGAGTTGTGGTCAATGGCTCAGTGTCCGGCTGGAGACCAGTAATAAGTGGTGTCCCTCAGGGATCGGTGTTGGGAGCGGTCTTTGTAGGTGACATGGACAGTGGGATTGAGTGCACCCTCAGCAAGTTTGCCGATGAAACCAAGCTGTGTGGTTCGGTTGATACACTGGAGGGAAGGAATGCTATCCAGAGGGACCTTGACATGCTTATCAAGGTGCGCTGATGCCAACCTTATAAAGTTTAAGCATGCCAAGTGCAAAGTCCTAAACCTGGGTCGGAGCAACTCCAGGCACAGCTACAGATTGGGCAGAGAAGAGATTCAGAGCAGCCCTGTGGAGAAGGACTTGGGGGTGTTGGTCAATGAGAAAATGAACATGAGCCGGCAGTGTGCACTCCCAGCCTGGAAAGCCAACCATATCCTGGGCTGCATCAAAAGGAGTGTGACCAGCAGGTTCAAGGAGGTGATCCTGCCCCTCTACTCTGCTCTCGTGAGACCTCACTTGAGGTATTGTGTACAGTTCTAATGTCCTCAACATAAAAAGGACACGGAACTGTTGGAACAAGTCCAGAGGAGGGACACAAGGATGATCAGGGGACTAGAGCACCTCCCGTATGAAGACAGGCTGAGAAAGTTGGGGCTGTTTAGCCTGGAGAAGAGAAGGCTGCATGGAGACCTCCTAGCAGCCTTCCAGTATCTGAAGGGAGCCTATAGGGATGCTGGGGATGGACTCTTCATTAGGGACTTTAGTGACAGGACAAGGGGTAACTGGTTAAAACTTAAACAGGGGAAGTTTAGATTAAATATACGGAAGAAATTCTTTACTATTAGGGTGGTGAGGCACTCTAATGGGTTGCCCAGGGAGGATGTGAATGCTCCATCCCTGGCGGTGTTCAAGGCCAGGTTGGACAGAGTCTTGGGTGGCATGATTAGCGTGAGGTGTCCCTGCCCATGGCAGGGGTGTTGGAACTAGATGATCTTAAACTCCTTTCCATCCCTAACTATTTTATGATCTTA
>NW_026900605.1:0-16622 GCF_033783945.1 Neopsephotus bourkii
GTTAAGTGTGATGGCTTTGTAATGGAAAATAACTGCGGTGCTTGAAGGTAGTTGACATAGTTTCAGGTCCTTAGGACCTTAGTACAAAAGGTGTAAGAAAAGCAGAATAGAAAAACAGGACCTGGGAATGGGGAGTATCTGGGACTAGCAGATGTCCAGGATGGGCACAGTAAAACTAACTGTTAAGTAGAAGGACAGGATGATTGCTATGTCTGTGGTGCTAATAAACCCATTAAGCTGGTGTAAACATCTACTGGGGAGTATCAGGGACTAGGATGGGAGCAGTTAAACTGATAAGTAGCAGGACAGGATGATTGCTATATCTTGTAATGTTAATTAAGCTGGTGCTTCAAAGACTGCTAGAAGTTATGAAGATTGTTGGGAAAAGTAAATGACCCTTAAAGACCACCATCACATTTTTGTATGCATGCGGGAAACTTTCTGGAAAATGATGTAATTCATGTGTGGCCTTATATATAAGGATGGCATGTATAGCAATACAGGTACACACGTTAGGAAGAGCTATCCCCTGTGTCTCCCGGTGCCGCAATACAGAATACCTGCTTGTCAACTGGAAACTTTTGGTTTCTTCCTGGAGTTTTCTCTGAATCAGTTGTCATCCTGGTCATACCAGAGAGGGACAAATCATGGCAACGTGCTGGGGGCTTGGCCTATGCTTACAGAGCCCTGTTCAAAACTATCCAGCACCTTCAAAGCGAAAAATAGGTCTCTGGATGATCTGATGGCAAAGCAACGGACAAGATAGCTACTCTAACTCCAAATACAACAGCTACTCCAATGTGGGAGGTGAAGGGGATAGGATTTGCATGATGAGCCTGAGAAACACTCTGGGAACAAGCTCTGAGGCTTTGGTACTGAACAAGCCTTGGGGCAATAAGTTGGAATGTTGAAAGACAAGAAATGTAAACAAGAAAGCCTTGGGGGGAAAAGCCAGGATGTTGTTATAACAAAGAATTTCAGTTGAAGGACACAGGATGTTGGGGATGTGAAGCAAGGAGGTGAAACTGTCCTCCTATGAATTGGACTATTTACCAGGGGGACTTTTAAAGAAGCCAACGAGATTGAATGTGGTGTGCTTGTGCAGACTGAGAAAGCACTGAACAAAGGGATAAAAGGGCTTGATTGTGATAAAGTTTTGTCTCAGTATCCTCATGGACCTGAGTCCATAGCTTGATCCGCCACAAATGGCACCCACCGGGTGGGGCACGAAAGTAACTAGTAGTTGATCCGGTGGCGTAGTTCAGCCGAAGTAAGGGACTACTCACCAAAAGGGGAAGGAAGGAAATGCAGCAGGAGGTCCAGGAGAACCTCTTAGATGGATAAGGAGCTGCTGAGGAAAATTCAAAGGAAAAAAGTGGCTTATAAAAGGTGGAAGCAAGGACAGGCAGCCTGGGAAGAATACAGGGATGTTGTCTGGGAAGCTAAGGACCAGGTTAGGAAAGCTAAGGCCCACTTAAGGATTAAATTTGGCTAGGGATGTTAAGGAACAGGAAGAGATTCTATAGGTATATAGCGAATAAAAAAACAGACTAGGGACAACGTAGGCCCCACGCGGAAGCTATCGGGAGAAATGGCCACACAGGATTTGCAGAAGGCTGAGGTTCTTAATGACTTCTTTGCCTCGGTCTTCACTTGCAAAGGCTCTGACCGCACCACCCGAGTCTTGGAAGGCAGATGCAGGGACAGTGAGAATGAAGACCTTAGGCCCACTGTACGAGAGGATATGGTTCGAGACCATCTTAAGAACCTGAACGTGCACAAGTCCATGGGACCTAATGAAATCCGTCCGTGGGTCCTGAAGGAGCTGTCAACTGAAGTTTCTAAGACACTGTCCATCATATTTGAAAAATCATGGCAGTCAGGTGAAGTTCCCAATGAGTGGAAAAAGGGAAATATAATCCCTATTTTCAAGAAGGGGAAAATGGATGACCCAGGGAATTACAGACCAGTCAGTCTCACCTCTGTGCCTGGCAAAATCTTGGAGCAGATTCTCCTGGAAGGCATGCTAAGGCACATGAAAAACAACAAGGTGGTTGGTGACATCCAGCATGGCTTCACTAAGGGGAAATCCTGCCTGACCAATTTGGTGGCCTTCTATAATGGGGCTACGGAACTGGTAGAGCAGTTGATGTCATCTACCTGGACTTGTGCGAAGCATTCCACACTGTCCCACACGACATCCTTGTCTCTAAGTTGGAGAGACATCAATTTGAAAGATGGACCACTCTGTGGATAAAGAACTGGTTGGATGGCCACACACAAAGAGTTGTGGTCAATGGCTCAAAGTCTGGCTGGAGACCAGTAATGAGTGGTGTCCCGTAGGGATCGATCTTGGGACCGGTCTTGTTTAACATCTTTGTCAGTGACATGGACAGTGGGATTGAGTGCACCCTCAGCAGGTTTGCCAACGACACCAAGCTGTGTGGTTCGGTTGATACGCTGGAGGGAAGGAATGCCATCCAGAGGGACCTTGACACACTTGTGAGGTGGGCTGATGCCAACCTCATGAAGTTTAACCATGCCAAGTGCAAGGTCCTACACCTGTTTTGGCATAATCCCAGGCACACCTACAGGTTGGGCAGAGAAGAGATTCAGAGCAACCGTGCGGAGAAGGACTTGGGGGTGTTATTTGATGAGAAAATGAACATGAGTCGGCAGTGTGCACTCGCAGCCCAGAAAGCCAGCTGTATTCTGGGCTGCATCAAGAGGAAGCATGACCAGCAGGTCGAAGGATCTGATCCTGCCCCTGTACTCTGCTCTCATGAGACCTCACTTGGAGTATTGTGTGCAGTTCTGGTGTCTTCAACCTAAATAGGGCATGAAACTGTTGGAACAAGTCCAGAGGAGGGCCACGAGGATGATCAGGGGACTGGAGCACCTCCCATATAAAGATAGGCTGAGAAAGTTGGGGCTGTTCAGCTTGGAGAAGAGAAGGCTGAGTGGAGACCTCATAGCAGCCTTCCAGTATCTGAAAGGGGCCTACAAGGATGATGGAGAGGGACTCTTCATTAGGGACTGTAGTGATTGGAAAAGGGGCAATGTTTTAAGACTTAAACAGGGGAAGTTTAGATTGGATATAAGCAAGTTCTTTATTGTAAGGGTGATGATGCACTGGAATGGGTTGCCAAGGGAAGTTGTGAATGCTTCATCCCTGGCAGTGGTCAAGGCCAGGTTGGACAGAGCCTTGGGTGACACGGTTTACTGTGAGGTGTCCCTGCCCATGGCTGGGGGGGTGGATTTAGATGATCTCACGGTCCTTTCCAGCCCTAATTATTCTATAATTCTATGCATTTGCTGGGGATGACAGTCTAGGGTATTCCTGCTTCAGGGAAAGGCAAACCCACTCCTGGGATTGCTTTTGCTCAGTGACCCAGATATACGTGGTGGGTAATGCAGGAAGATGGGGAAGTCTGATGTGTACCTCAAGGGGATTTGATTTTAGGGGAAAACAGCCAATGAACGCAATTGTATGCTGTTGCCTGGTATGTAATACTTGTATAGCCCACCAACTTGATGTCTTCAGGTCACCAGCAACTGGCCCTGACTTTCGTCCAACTGTCATTCCAACAAAGAATGAACTTTGATGAAACCAGACGAGCTCAGCAGTGACCAGACAAGTTCCCCAGTGTCATCAGCAGTCAACAGTCCGACACTGCACACCATCTCTCCTGCTCTGACTGTTACAAGAGATGGAGCTCGACATCATGGACCTGATGAACTCAGCAGCTTTATAGGGATTGGTCCATGCACTAAGGAATGGTATCTATTTTTGTGTGTATGGATGTGTTTATATACATATATATATGAAACAAGACTGATGGTATATTGAAAAATGTGGGATCTGAGCATGATGTGAATGGTATGGAATAAGGGTGGATACTGTCCTGGGTTCAGCATTAGCAGTCATTTTTCTCCTTAGTAGCTGGTGCAGTGCCGTGGTTTTGACTTTCAGCCTGGGAATAGCGCTGATAACACCAGTGGTTTTAGTTGTTGCTCAGGAATGTTTACTCTGACCAAGGACTTTCTGAGTCTCATGCTCCGCCAAGGAAGAGGGGAAACTGGGAGGAAGCAGGGACAGGTCCCCTGCCCCAAACTAACTAAATGTGTATTCCATACTACAGTCCATTGTGCCCAGTATATAATTTGGGTGCAGTTACTCGGAAGGGCTAGATCGCTGCTCAGGTCAGGCTGGGTATCAGGCGGCAGGTGGTGAGCAGTTGTAGTCTCTTCCCTTGTTATTTCCCTTATTATTATTATTATTAATGGCTCTTATTAATGTTCTTATCTCAACCCATGGGAGTTACATTCTTTCGATTCTCTTCCCCATCGCTCCGGAAGCGGGGGAAGGAAGAAATGAGGGGCGGGGATTGAGCAAGCAGCTGTGTGGTTCTGAGTTACTGGCTGGGCTTAAACCCATGTGACATGTTAAAATACAAGAGGGACTAGGACAGGACCATTGTTGTTCATCCCCTCTATTTAGGTGTTGACGCAGGAGTCACGGACAACGCAGGAACGATCAATGTGATCAGCGAATGCCAATTTATTACAAAGCTTTAACTCCTTATATACCATTTCTCACAGGCACTTACAGTGATTTGGCATATTATGATTGGATACATGTCTTGAAGACCCTTAGTGACTAACACACAATTGGTTAAGCACAGGTGTGAGAACTTGACCTCGAAAGCTTGCCAACAGTCCCCAGTTCTCATTAACTCCGTGAATTACAGCTTCTTCTTATCTTGCTTGCTTAAGCTTCCTCAGGCCTCTCACGGCCTTGCTGTATCTTTCAGGATTATTCAGTTTTTGCACCAATTATCCATTCTCCCGTGAGAACACTGTCTCCACATCTCCCCCTTTTTGTTTTATGTATCTTTTGAATGACCCTACTTGAGCAGGGGATTTGGGCTAGATCATATTTTCAACATATGCCAACTACAGGCTGCTGGGCCTGCCCCTTTTTTCTGCCGTATGGCTCTCTGGTAACAGGGGAGGCCATCCTTCACATCAAGGTCTGGCATGGCATGTGTCCCCACCACTCCATGCCTGCTGGGTTGCAGCCAGCAGCGGAGCTAAAGGTTCTTCTTGGTGGCAAACACAGAGGCCAACCCAGTCTTGCCCTTGATTGTGGTAGCAGGCATTTGGTCAGCCTCAGTCCTTGCACCTTGTTGTCAATGCAGTTTCACCTGCTTCATCCAATAACAAGTTTTTATTACGGCAAGGCACACACACAGATTTACATTAGCAGAGTAACTATTACAGGGTGCAGCAGCATGTTGAAGATGCTGATGCCAGCAAGGGACTAGCCAAAGAAATTTCTTACCAGTGGAATTCTCTCACCCTCTTAATTTGTTCCATTACCTGCTTTATAACACTACCATTGTATTAGAATATTTCTATCTTTTGCTTTAGCATTTTCTAGCAGCTACTACAAATTTGCATACTCTGACATCTCTTTTACAAGTGACAAATCCATATAATACAAGGTGTAGTTTCTTATCAGCAACTGGCTAGTAAATACAGGTGGTTTCATACACAAAATCAAAGCCTCTAACAATAGCTACTTTACAAACACACATATTCAAGCTGTTACTTTTCAGTTGCCCCCAAATGATGTTTAGCAATCATTGGTTTTTCTCTTCCTCTATCTCATTCTGCTTGGGGTATTCACGTTCAGCTCCTGCAGCTGAGGCATCAGGTTCCTCCATTCGTCTGTCCAGCTCATGGCAAGGCTTGACAAACTTTGCAGGCAGTCGCCATGGACCTGTAGGCAGGAGGACACAAATACACCCCCTCCTCCAGGTTATCAGTTCTTGAGAAGCAGACAGGTTAAACGAGGAGTTCGCCGCATCACTGCTCCCCCTTTTTGTTTTCTTTTTTTTTCCCGAGGTTGCTGCTTTCCACAGCTACAAACACCAAACACCGAACACCAGCCTGCTGGGCAGCAGCTACAGCTGCCTGCAACCATAAATACCTGCCGGCAGCCGCACTTCTGCATTAACCCTTTCTTGCCCGAAATGTTAAACTGCTGCCCGTTAAAAACTTTTATAGCAACCCAACAACAAAGAAAAACAAATACACAGAACACTGTCTGCCCTCAACACACACACACACACACACACACATGGGATCCCACAAGCACACTCCACACAACTACAATATTTGAAGCACAAAATCCCAACAATCATTACTTCCACTACACAATCCCACGTACAGAACATGGCACAAGGACCCTGTGGAGACTAACAGGAAAACCAGCTCCGAGAAGCATCATTGCAGTGCGAGGTGGCAGGCTCAGCCTTAGCAGGCGTCCCCGCAGAGGCTCTGCCTCCCCCACATCGCATGAGGCTTGGGCTTTTATACTGACCAAAATGCACACTCATTCCGACACAGGTGGCCAGCCTATGTTGGAAGAAGTAGCCAGCAGTATTTATAAAGGTCTCCAAAGGTCGATAGAAACCTGGACATACTTATTTTTACCAGCTTCTAGTACATGAGTATCACAGAGAGAATGTATTAAGTGATTAAAACGGATGTCCTAAGCTCAAATTTCAATTCATTCAATCACTGACAAGGGGGGTGTCCTGGGGCAGTGCTGACTCTTTCCAGTGTTTCACCCATCGAGCTGGCACCCACCGCAGACCAGAATCTGTAATTACACACATATTACCTTGACCAGTTAGTTTTACTTCCGCAGGACCTTTCCAAATGCCAGTTTCCAAATCCTTGTACTGGACCAGAATACCCAGAGTTTTAGTCATATAACCTGAACCTAATGCCTGACCATGTATTATAGCAAGGGGGGGTCATTAAAATCTCCTGTCAATAGCAAAAAATTCATAACATATACAGCTTTCTGTATCCTTGCTATTGGTGTAAGTCCTTCTTCCCTCATTTTTTGTTTTTCCAAAAACTGTTTCAAAGTTTGATGTGTTCGTTCAATAATAGCTTGTCCTGTAGGAGAATGAGGAATACCAGTGATATGAGAAATACCCCAAGTATTCAAAAATATAGAAAGTATAGCTAGATGCATTGTCTGTTTTTAGCTGTAAAGGTACTGCCATAGCTGCAAAACAACCAGGTAGATGTATGATTACATGGCGCACAGTCTCACCAGCCAGGGGAGTGGCCCAGACAAAGTGAGAAAAAGTGTCAATAGTAACATGGACATATTTCAATTTCCTGAAAAAGGGTACATGAATCATATCCATTTGCCAAAGCTGAAGAGGCTGGAGGCCTCGAGGGTTGACTCCAAGGCCTATACCTACTGCTTGGCCTTGACAATCCGGGCAAGATTGCACAATGCCTCGGGCATCTGTTAGGGACAGTCCAAACTGTCAAACTAACATCTTTGCTGATTGATGGAAGAAGGAATGGGATGTTTGAGCTTGTTGAAAGATATCTACAGAGGGTCCTGCCCATGCTGGGGCAACTAATTTATCCACTTTGTTATTGCCTTCACTAAGGCTTCCTGGAAGTCCTGAATGACTGCAAATATGCATAATAAAATATGTACATTTAAAATTATTCACAAGATGTAATAAGGTTTTTAACAAGATCCACAACCTGTGATTAGTGACTTCTTGTAAAATTGCCCTTTCTATACGTTGAACAATGCTTACAACTTACAAAGAATTGCAGACAATACTATGAGGGGTGACAGGCCATCGCTGAAATACTGCAATAACAGCACTTAGCTCTAGTGTTTGTAGCAAATTGGAAAAATGACCAAATATCTTCTGCTCTGTCCAACCATCGTCTGTTTGTCAAACATATCCGGCTGTGTGATTGATTTTGCTTGCATCTGTAAAGACAGTTAATCCTACAAGAGGCTTACTAGGATAAAAGGTAAAACCAGTAACACTACCGGGGGGAGGGGGGGCGGGCTGCTGGACTAATTTTCTTTACAGTACACTGTTTCTTTTTAAAATGCCCCGTCCTTCCACAATTATAACATCTCATACCTTTAGCACCCCCACGATTGCCCTAACCTGATTGTAAAAGGGGTTTAACAGCAGCAGAAAAGGCAGTAGCCATGTATCCAGCCTTTTCCTCTGCTGTGCTCACTTTAAATCATATCTGAAGGTGGGGAGTAAGCAACAGTTGAGCTATCATACAGATATCATATGGTGTTAAGATATATGCAGGAAAAATATGTGCAATAATTGCCTGAGTATACAATGATTTTAACCCATAGGATGTTACCGGTTGACGCGCCTCCTTTACTGCCTTTAAATCGAATGCCTCCCACTCCTTTCCCCCCTGTGGAGTGTTAAACACCAGGAATGCAGAGGGACCCATAGCCGAAAATTCCCCCATAACAATTGCATCTTTGATCATAAGGTTTAGCAGGGTTATTACCATAATCCCGTACCCCGTGCCCAACACCCCCCTCCCACTCCCCTTTCTTTACTACTGGATTGTAGGAGGGTGGGGCAGAAGGTTCGGAGGTTTCTTTTGTCTCCAATACTTTACTTTCTTCAGCAGCTGTCGCAGTTGACCATCACTGAGGCTGGTTCGAATCCGCCGACGAGCCGAACTGTCTGAATTGTCTGAGTCGGGGTCAGGAAGGGAAGGGTACAAGTCCGGTTCTGCTAGAGACTCTGGGTCTGGTTGCAATTCCGATTCGGGGTCTTCTTTCTCTGGGTTGAAGGTGACCGCATTTGCACTTTCTACTTGTACTTTTGGACGCAAGCACTGTTTCAGTTTATCTTCCCCCTTATGCTGAGGAGGCTTCTGCGGTGCCGTGCTAAGCACAACGGGGAGGGCAAATACCATAGAGGTAGCACTCTTCTCTACCTCTGACTGACTTTGTGAAGGAGCAGTGGCCAGGAATACAGATGCCACTGCTGCCTGTTCCGATTTCATTTCCTTTAAAGTCTCAAGTATCAATATCCATAACAAATACTTCAGGGCTTCCTTTGTCCCTTTACTAATCTCACCCCACAACGCCTGACCTATACGTTCCCATTCAGAAACTTCAAAGGTGGCTTGCTCTGTGGGGATAAAGCCACTATTCCGGGCCCACTTTAACAGCCTCTGTGAGGCGGCACTATCATGTTGCAGTCCTCTCTTAGAGAGAATTATGTGGAGGAGCTCCATCACTGCCTGTTCCTCTTTGGAAGGCTAGTGCCCCATCTCCTCCCCGGCCGCTCACCTGATCAGGACGAGATCCCACAGTTACTCCACTGTTTGCAGATGTCTGACTTCCACAGTGCCGGGGCAGAGCTGACTTTCGACTGGCTCTCTGCCCCCTCTTCTTTTG
The DNA here is from genome assembly GCF_033783945.1 of Neopsephotus bourkii. NCBI lineage: Eukaryota > Metazoa > Chordata > Aves > Psittaciformes > Psittacidae > Neopsephotus > Neopsephotus bourkii. Next base: position 9,287 of record NW_026900605.1, read on the forward strand.
ATCGGACCTTCAAACTTGATGCCACAAGTTACCGATCTGAAGGTCCCTGTTCGGGCGCCATTTGTTGACACGGGAGTCACGGACAACGCAGGAACGATCAATGTGATCAGCGAATGCCAATTTATTACAAAGCTTTAACTCCTTATTTAGGCACATGTCAGGGTGATTTGGCTTTCATGTGCTGGATCCCCTGTTAAAGCCTCAACTCCTGAGCTGCAAGAATTATGCAAAGGCAGAACTTTTCCAGGAGCAGGTGGAAAACACAAGCCCCCAAAGGGACAGGAATTAACTGTGTCCTGGAGTCCATTGCTCAGTCAGGGGTGAGCATCTTCCAGGGCTGGAAATCCCTCAGGCAGCAAGTATGCATACCGTTTGGTGAATCTACTGAGTGAGGTCTTCTTCAGGAGCTGGTGCAAGCTGTGTCTAGCTTTGCACTTTGGGGATAAAGTGCTTTTCAGTTCAAGAAACAGGAGGTTTCGTTATGGGGTGGTCTTTTTTTCTCTTTTCCAAAATAATAGGTTTGTGCACAAAGTCTCTGGGCTTCATTTGGCAAGGAACAGAATCAACTCCTATTGCCAGACATACAGACCTTGCTCTAAACACACAATTGTCACTGGCTCTCAGAGCCTGTGCTAGTCCCTGCAGATGGTGGGAAGATGGAAAGTCTCATTGATGGGCCACAAGCCCTGGACATAAACTTTGGAGATGCTGGCTCAGGACACAGCATTTTCATCCCTGCTCGATATGCCTTACAGGCTTTGATAGCATGAGATGCTAATTATTAACATGGCAATTGTCACCTTTGTGGCTGTAACACTCCTCTACAGGTCTGTGTTGTACCCTCAGCCCATCTCAGCTCCAACATCACTGATATGACAAATAGTTAAGCTACACAGGAGCCTGGAGGTGGGTCTGTATTTACCAGCTTTACAAATCAACAAACCGATCTGCCTTTCTGGATAGTCACTTATCTGTATTGTAAATACAGCCAGAAATAATAAACTTTTGAGACTGAAAGAGTTGAAACTCCTGAGTGCCTGGTCATTTTTTAAAGACTGCCCTGATGCTTCTCAGTGACTTCAGTAAGTTTTTTCTTTGCTTCTCATCTATTTACTTACACTTCTGCTGCACAGAAATTATCTGCACAGTTAGCAAAGAAGCAAGCCAAGGTCCACTAATGGCACCATCACTGTTTGTAGTTGTGCTGCCATTTGAAGGATCTGTTCTTGCTTTGGATAATCCAGGCCATGCCATCTTCCCCCCACCCTGGGAGCAGCACCGCAGGCTTAGTGATGCTCAGAGCTAGCACCCGGAATTCAGCAGCAAGCCCAGGGGAGAGGGTTCGGTTTCAAACACTAAGGCAGGGAGAAATTAATGTGATTCTCTTGTTTGAGTCTCAGCTTTCAGTGGTAAGGAGCTGCTGTACATTTGGTGTGCACAGTACAGCTGCTCCAGTGGAGCCCTGTGATGGGCTCATTCAGCCATGTCACTTCATACACACACTGGATTTTTATCAGTTCATCACTAATCACTTTATATAAGCATGGTGGGAACATATGCAAGGTTGGACACAGAGCTTTTGCACTAGTCTTTTTTTGTCTTTTCCACACTGACTCGGAAAAAGAGTTTCTATTAACCCAGTACAGGGCTTGTGAGAAGATGGGGATGGAGAGGAAGCACTTCTGGTGGCTAGAGAGGCTTTGCTGCAAGGTGTAATTATTCAGCACATCTATTCTGGAACTAAAATGCATGTTAGAGCTTATCTACACCTCTAGGAAGGTATTTTTCCCCTCTGTGTCTGTGTGTCAATAAGGTCTGGACTGAAAGTGTGCCAGTGCTCTTCCAGATAATATCACCAAATGCAGAGGAAAAAAATAACTAACTTCTTGCATGGGTACCCAGGGCTTGCAGGGCTCCTGGGGACTGCGAGGATGCTGGCTGTGGGCAGAGCAAGAGTCAAGAGCCACCTTGACAGCACTGGTCTGGGAAGGCACTGGCCCATTTTTTCTCAGACTAATCACATCAGGCAATGGAGCCAGCAGCAAACTGTCACGAAGAACGTAAAATATTGACAGCATCCCAGGTCTCTCCATTAGGGCTGGATTTCTCATCTTCTCTCCCTCCTTCCTCAAGCCTGTGTTGCTGCTGCTCTTGGAGAATTAAAGTATGTCAGACTCTGGCTTCTGTCAGGTCTTGGTGTTGTCAACCCAGGCATCCTGGCACAGTGCTGTGCCACAGCCCAGAAGTCTCAAGGAGTGTGCTTTCTAAGGTTATGAAATCAACCCTTTAGCCCATGCAGTTCTGATCATCTCCATATTAATATTTTAAGTAGGTTTTATAAAGTTGCTTGAAAAAGCAAGGCTGAAGGAGGTAGATCACCTTCTCCTTGTTGGAAAACAACACTCTTTAACCCTTTGGGTCTGGTACACATGGCTGGAGGGAGTGGGACTTGCTTTTTGATGAAGACTGAGGTTAAATCATGGCTGGCCAGCATCGCGGTCTACAGCTTCTTCAACATTTCCCATCAAAGGCTGGGCTAGCAGACCATACATTGAGGTCTTCACAGAACTGTGAGCATTCAGTCCTCGCTCCATTACCATCAGCAGCATGGCCAGATTTAGTCCTGCTTTTCCGATGCAGCTGCTAGCTTGAGCTCAGGATTCAGCAACATTTTGGGCAGAGATCAGAGGCTTCATCAGAGAATGTTGGTGCCATTACCCCCACTTGGTCTCTAATCAAAATGACACAACCCATCAGCAAGTCTCGCTGACAGGACATGCAGGGTGGTGGATCCCTACCTGTTTCCTGCCACCAGTGCTTAGGAGGTAGTTTTGAGTTTCAGATGTGCAATTGTGTTCCTCAGTTGTTAGGCTGTGTTTAATTATTTTCATTTATAATTTTATTGTACATCTAAGTCATTACTCCAGCAATTAAAAGGATGCTTTGATGAGTTCCTCTTGCAGTGCATGGTGCAGCAGAGCCTGCTCAGAAAGGTTTGGATAAGGTAGGTGGTGAAGTGACAAGGGAGCTTTGCTTTCTGGCTCATTGAGGAAGCATCAAGTGTATGGAGAGGAAGGGTCTCATCCCAGCAGTGGAAGATCCCACACGAATTTGTACCAGCACTTGGAAAGCTAAAGCTTGGAGTAAAAAGTTGGTCTGGAGCACTGCACGAACTCATTACTTGCAATGTTACTGATGCCAGTAGGAGTCCCCAGGAGTCCCTCACAGGGTGCATCATCAACTGTCCAACTAGGCAGAAGTTTCCCCACTCGGAGAGGCTCACTGGGAATCAACAGGAGGAGATTTTTCACGGGCAATGAGTTTCTCCAAAACAGAAGGATCCAGGGCCATTTTCAGTGGTGCCTTCAAACCAAATTGTGCATATCTCCTGGTGTAAATTGGACCAAAACTGGCCAAGGTAACTGGAAGAACAGCAGTCCTCAGGCTTATATGATGGGGGGCAATTATTTTCTTGAGACTATGCGCATGGATATGTGTCCAGGCTAGGAAGCAACACTGGTAGGTACCTATCCTGCCAGAGGAACCAGTGGTGAACAGGAATAGTTTCCAGTGGCCCATGAGGGCAAAAGGAAGAGGGCAGTTGTATTTCCTCACCACTTTTGGTTCTGGAGCTGGTGGCTGTGGGATGGGAGGCTGATGGTGGTGCTCATCATGTAGACTGGCTCATTATAGGGAGTACAAGTTGCTTCTGTGGACAGGTCTGAGTTTTATGGTCCTAGAGAGGCTTGAGGTTAGAAACGTTTTGTTGGTTCTTGAATGGCAGGAGGGACCCTCTGAGGGGTTTCAAAGGGCACAGCCTGGTGAAGTGCTGAGCACTTTAAATTCAAGCCAAAGTCAGTGGGCCTGAAGTAGTAGTATAGAATCATAGAATCAGCCAGGTTGGAAAAAACCTTGAAGATCATCAACTCCAACCATTACCCCAGGACTGCCAAGACCACCACTAAGCCATATCACTGAGGGCCTCATCTACACAGTTTTTTTGAGCACTTCCAGGGATGGTGATTCCACCACTTCATTGGGAAACCTGTTCCAATACCTGATCACCCTCTCTGTGAAGAAATTTTTCCTTATATCCAGTCTAAATCTCCCCTGGCACAGCTTGAGGCTGTTACCTCTTGCCCTATGACTTGCTACTTGGGAGAAGAGACCAATCCCCACCTCACTACAACTTCCTTTCAGGTAGTTGTAGAGAGCAATAAAATCCCCCTGAGCCTTCTCTTCTCCAGACTAAACAGCCCCAGTTCCCTCAGCTGTTCCTCATAAGACTTGTTCTCCAGACCCTTCACCAGCTTTGCTGCCCTTCTCTGGACCCATTCCAGCACCTCAATGCAGTGAGGTGCCCAGAACTGAACACATTGAGTATTCTAGGTGTGACCTCACAAGTGCTGAGCACAAGGGGATGAGCACTTCCCTGGCCCTGCTGGCTATGCTATTTCCGATACAGGGCAGGATGCTGATGGCCTTCCTGGCTTCCTAGGCACACTGCAGGCTCATATTCAGTTCCATCCATCAGCACCCCCAGGTCCTTTTCCACTGAGCAGCTTTCCAGCCACTCTTCACCAAGCCTGGAGCATTGCATGGGGTTGTTGTGGCCCAAATGCAGGACCTGGCACTCTGCCTTGTTGAGCCTTATACCACTGGCCACAGCCCATGGATCTAGCCTGTCCAGATCCCTCTGAAGAGCCTCCCTACCATCCAGCAGATTAACACTCCCAGCCAACGTGGTGTTGCCTGCAAATTTACTGAGGGTGCACTCAATCCCCTCATCCAGATCATCAATGAAGATATTAAACAACACTGGCCCTAACACCAAGCCCTGAGGGACACCACTAGTGACTGGTTGCCAACTAGATGTGAAGCCGTTTACCACCACTCTTTGGGCTTGGCCATCCAGCCAGTTTCCTACCCAACAAGAATCCACCTATCCAGGCCATGAGCAGACAATTTGTCCAGGAGAACACTGTGGGAAAGTGTCGACGCAGGAGTCACGGACAACACAGGAACGATCAATGTGATCAACGATTGCCAATTTATTGCAAAGCTTTAACTCCTTATATACCATTTCTTACAGGCACTTACAGTGATTTGGCATATTATGATTGGATACATGCCTTGAAGACCCTTTTCGACTAACACATAATTGGTTAAGCACAGGTGTGAGGACTTGACCTCGAAAGCTTGCCAACAGTCCACAGTTCCCATTAACTCAGTGAATTACAGCTGCTTCTTATCTTGCTTGCTTAAGCTTTCTTGGGCCTCTCACAGCCTTGCTGTATCTTTCAGGATTATTCAGAATGTATGTACCAATTATCCATTCTCCTGTGAGAACACTGTCTCCACATCTCCCCCTTTTTGTTTTATATATGTTTTGGATGACCCTACTTGAGCAGGGGATTTGGGCTAGATCATATCTTCAACATATGCCAACTACAGGCTGTCGGGCCTGCCCCTTTTTTCTACTGTATAGATCTCTGATAACAGGGGAGGCCATCCTTCACAGCAAGGTCTGGCATGGCATGTGTCCCCACCGCTCCACGCCTGTTGGGTTGCAGCCAGCTGCGGAGCTAAAGGTTCTTCTTGGTGGCAAACACAGAGGCCAACCCAGTGTTGCCCTTGATTGTGGTAGCAGGCATTTGGTCAGCCTCAGTCCTTGCACCTTGTTGTCAATGAAGTTTCACCTGCTTCATCCAATAACAAGTCATTATTATGGCAAGGCACACACAGATTTACATTAGCAGAGTAACTATTACAGCGTGCAGCAGCATGTTGAAGATACTGATGGCAGTGAGGGACTAGCCAAAGAAATTTCTTACCAGTGGAGTTCTCCCACCCTCTTAATTTGTTCCATTACCTGCTTTATAACACTACCATTGTATTAGAATCTTTCTAGCTTTTGCCTTAACATTTTCTAGCAGCTACTGCAAATTTCCATACTCTAGCATCTCTTTTAAAAGTGACAAATCTATACACTACAAGGTGTAGCTTCTTATTAGCAACTGGCTAGTAAATACAGGTGGTTTTATACAAAAAAATCACAGCATCTAATAATAGCTACTTTACAAGCACACATATTCAAGCTGTTACTTTTCAGTTGCCCACAAATGATGTTTTGCAATCATTTGTTTTTCTCTTCCTCTATCTCATTCTGCTTGGGGCATTCACATTCAGCTCCTGTAGCTGAGGCATCAGGTTCCTCCATTTGTCTGTCCAGCTCATGGCAAGGCTTGACAAACTTTGCAGGCAGTTGCCATGGACCTGTAGGCAAGAGGACACAAATACACCCCCTCCTCCAGGTTATCAGTTCTTGAGAGGTAAACAGGTTAAACGAGGCGTTTGCTGCATCATTGTGTGTGTGTGTCCCCATTTTTTTTTTTTAATCTGCCCCCCTGATGCTGCTTAGGTGATGGCTCATACAGCTTGTGGTTGCACTACCCCCCTCGCTTTGCCAGTTATCAGTTCTTGTTTCAACCGATCTGTTCCTCCAAGTCTTGGATTCACCCCCAGGTTACTTTAAACATACTAAGCTTTGTTGTGTTTTTCACTCCTTGGCTCTGGCATCCATCTTGGCCAGTCCACCGGAATCGGAGGGCAGCTTCTTTTGAACATGGGACCTAAGTCTCATCAAATACCTGTTTGTTTTTGGTTTTTTATTTTGCTTGGGTTTTGTTTTTTTTTTTTCTCACCCTGCTTTGCGCGGATACAAACGCCTGCCTGCTCAGCACCAGCTATAAAAGCCTGCCTGCTCCGCAGCAGCTACAGCTGCCTGCCTGCTTCAGTAGCAACCATAAATACCTGCCGCCAATCACACTTTTGTATTAACCCTTTCTTGCCAGAAATGTTAAACTACTACCCGTTAAAAACTTCTACAGGAACCCAACAACAAAAAAAATACACAGAACACTGTCTGCCCTTAACAAACACACACATACACACACACACATATGGATTCCCACAAGCACACTCCACACAACTACAATATTTGAAGCACAAAATCAAGACGACCATTACTTCCACTACACAATGCCATGTACAGAACGTGGCACAAGGACCCTGTGGAGACTAACAGGAAACCAGTTCCGAGAAGCATCATCACAGTAGAGGTGGCATGTCAACACGGGAGTCACGGAAAACACAGGAAAAATCAATGTGATCAGCGAATGCCAATTTATTACAAAGCTTTAACTCCTTAGATACCATTTCTTACAGGCACTTACAGTGATTTGGCATATTATGATTGGATACATGTCTTGAAGACCCTTAGCGACTAACACACAATTGGTTAAACACAGGTGTGAGAACTTGACCTCGAAAGCTG